>NC_041224.1:44461326-44577759 GCF_002837175.3 Physeter macrocephalus
CCTTCTCCAGAAGGAAGTCCACTGAGGTCCTCTACTCCAGAGGCAGAGGCTTCTGGACCTTCTCCAGTTGGAAGTCTGCTGAGATCCTCTATTCCAGAGGCAGAGGCTTCTGGGCCTTCTCCAGAAGGAAGTCCACTGAGGTCCTCTCTTCCAGAAGGGAGTCCACTGAGGTCCCCTACTCCAGAGGCAGAGACTTCTGGACCTTCTCCAGAAGGAAGTCCACTGAGGTCCTCTACTCCAGAGACAGAGGTCTCTAGGTCCTCTCTTCCAGAAGGAAGTCCACTGAGGTCCCCTACTCCAGAGGCAGAGACTTCTGGACCTTCTCCAGAAGGCAGTCCACTGAGGTCCCCTACTCCAGAGACAGAGCCCTCTGGGACCTCACCTCCAGAGGGTAACCTGTCAACTTTAGGAGTGCTGGTCCACGTAATTATATCTTCATCTCCTGAAGCCAGTCCGCTTTCCACAGGCAGGCCTGAGCCTACTGTAGAGGTGAGCCCACTGAGGTCAAGGTCTTCAGAGGGCAGTCCACTTGCAATCTCCCCTGAGGGTTGCCCACTGGAGTCTAGGTGTCCTGAAATTTCTCCACTGCCTGTGAAGTCTCCACTGACTTCAGGCATCCCAGATACCTCCCCAGCGCCTGGCAGCTCAGTCCTGCTGGGCACTGGGGCTGAAAGTGTGGATGGCTCCTCTGAGGGGAATAGCTCCTCTGAGGGGAACGGTTTCTCTGAGGTGAACGGTTCCTCTGAGGGGAATGGCTCCTCTGAGGGGAATGGTTCTTCTGAGGGCAACGGCTTTTCTGAGGGCAATGGCTCCTCCGAGGCTGAGGGCACTTCCGTTGCAGAAGGGCCTTCTGTGCTCTCCTCTGTTGCTGTGCTAGTGGGAAGCCATGTAGGAGGGACCCCTGGAGGAAAGGAAGAAGACAGATGAGGTGTGGATTTACTAACTCTGCCCCATTTTAAGCTCATGCAGAGAAGCTGAACTCCATTCCTTCCACAGTAAAACTTTTCTCTCAAGAGCTCAGAGATGTGTCCAGACATTTGCTAATGGAACCTCGCACAGCCTCTTGGGAAGGATGGGGACCAGAAAACTCCCCGCCACCCTCAGGCTATGCTTTGTGAGACCCTAGGGGGCTCCATTCACACTAGCCACAGAATGTGGGGGACTGGCTGCCACTGAGGACAGTCAAGGTCACCTTTCAAGTACTTCCACATTATTACCTCATTTATCTAAAAGCATGCTTTTTAAAGTGTGGTCTCTGGACCATCAGCACCAGTATCACCTGGGAACTTGACAAAAAAGCGAATTCTCAGATCCTACCCCAGCTCCACTGACTTAGGAATTCTGGGGCAGGACATATGTTTTAATAAGCTATGTGTTTTAATAAGCTTTTAATAATGTGTTTTAATAAGCTCTCCCTACCATGCTGATACTCCTTTAAAGTGGGAATTGTTCATCGGGACCCACCCCTCTGAGGCTGAGAGGGCCAGGTGATGTTTGCAAAAATATGTCAACTTTTCAATTCTGAGAGCCCTATTACAGAGGATTTGGAAAATATGGAAAAAAAAAGAGAAAAGAACAGAACAGAAAAGAAAACCCCACCATCCTAAATAATCATGGTTACATTATTTTCTTTCTGTCTTGTTTCCTTTGGCATTTAAAAATAACTAGCTGGGATTATACCTTGCATGTATTTTTGGGCTAATTTCCCAGGCGGAGAACATGAGCACAGAGGGTACTGGGTCCCAGTGGGCAGGTTTACAGCTTACTCTCACTTAAAGGAGAATCCTGGAGGGGGGTGGGGAGTTCAATATAGCAGTGGTGACATGCAAGAAGATTTTAGATGGATATATATACACACACACACATACATGTATTGGGTTGGCCAAAAGATCGTTTGGGTTTTTCTGTAAGAGGCTATGGAAAAACCCGAATGAACTTTTTGGCCAAGCCTATATATATATATATATATATATATATATACACACACACACACACACACACACACACACATCCCACATATCAGAAAATAGCCACTTACAGATATGATATAACATTTCTCTTTGAAATACATCTATGTTTCTTTTCAAAAGGAAGTCAATTTAAAGAAAAAGATACAGAGTTAATAGCAGTAGAGATGGTTCCCCAATAAGGCTCAAATTACCGAGGTGGTGGGGAACTGAAGAAATATTGGAAAACATTTCTATGGGGCCACTGGAGTCCCCTCCCATGGATAACTCCCGTTAGTGGCTGCCCGAGTCCCGTGCCAAGCCACACACTCATGCCAAAGAGGACTTGGTTATTCTTGTCCCGGTGAAGGTCAAGGAAAGGGCCTCAAGCAGTTGTGGCTGCTGGGTGAGGTCTCGGGGTTAGAATCCCACCTGCTCCACTGATGCACCTTTACCTTCTGGTTTTGCATTTCCAGCACCCAGAGGGGCACTTGGTGTGGCCAAATTGCTTGGGAACTGTGCACTGAATGACTGGATAAATTAGTGGGAAGCTTTGATATATTCCTTTTTTCAAATGCATGTACCCCTGGGCGAGCTGACTCTAAAAGGTGCACATAGGTGACTGTGCATTGCTCTAATTCAGCCTTACCCAAAGTGGGCCATATTAAAAATGCTCCGTGAAGGGGCTTCCCTGGTGGCACAGTGGTTAAGAATCTACCTGCCAGTGTAGGGGACACGGGTTCGAGCCCTGGTCCGGGAAGATCCCACATGCTGCATAGCAACTAAGCCCGTGCTCCACAACTACTGAGCCTGTGGGGGCTTCCCTGGTGGCACAGTGGTTAAGAATCTACCTGCCAGTGTAGGGGACACGGGTTCGAGCCCTGGTCCGGGAAGATCCCACATGCTGCATAGCAACTAAGCCCGTGCTCCACAACTACTGAGCCTGTGCTCTAGACCCCACGAGCCACAACTACTGAAGCCCGCGCTCCTAGGGCCCGTGCTCCGCAACAAGAGAAGCCACCGCAATGAGAAGCCCTGAGAAGCCCACACACTGCAACGAAGAGCAGCCCCCGTTTGCCACAAGTAGAGAAAGGCCATGTGCAGCAACGAAGACCCAACGCAGCCAAAATAAATAAATAAATAAATAAATAAATAATGAAAATGCTCCGTTAAAAAAAAAAGACCCTGTGATCAGATTCATTTGGCACGCACTGAATACATTGCCCCCCTCTGCCTTACAGTGCATATTAGCATATCCAAGGCTGTGAGAAGGTCTGCAGTGGGGGAAATCTGTATCTTCCTGTAAGCCAGGATTTCCCAAACCTTATGGCTACAAAACACTTTTTCCAATAGGGTTTGGGGGTCTTGCAATTTCATCCCATCAAGTCCCATCTGATTTAGTCATAACAGATGTTGCTCAGCAGGTTCTGACTGGGGACGCCTGACCCAGAAGAGGGACACAGAAGGAGAAGCAGGGCAAGGAGACAGGTCACGGTCAGACTGCCCACAGCCACCCACTCCCAGGCCCTTTCCCCTCTACTGGAGCTCCTCCTGCAAGAGAGTTTTTAAGAGGTTAGAGAGTAGGGGTGTAAATGCAGGAGCACAGAGTGAGAGCCCTCTGATTGACACAGTGCTGGGCATTTGGGGTGTGTAGCTGGAAGACGGTGCGGAGAGAGAGAGAGAGAGAGAGAAAGAGAGAGACAGAGAGAGAGGGGAAGAGGTGTGTTTTATGAACAAAGCTGCCCTTTCTCTCCCTTGGGGGTTGGTCCTAGAGGCCCGCTGAGGTGGCCGAAGTTGCCCACAGCGGCACACTTAGCTAGTGTAAGGGCTGGGGAAACAGAGCACAAGTCCCAGGGGGAGACGACCCTGCCCTCCCCCCACCGGGGCACACCCTAGGCTGCCAGGCGTGTGATGCATCGGGACGTGCCCCGGAGCCCGAGCCACACAGACCTGGCAGCGGGGAAGTGCCCGCTGGCGTGTAGGCGGGCTCCCATTCCGTCTGGTTTTCTGGCTCTGTGGTGAAGTCTGGGATTGCAGTCGTCTCCTCCCCAACAGGGACAGCAGCCACGCTGGGCCCCACTTCAGTAGTGATCCAGTCTTCCACCTCAGGGCGCTCTGTGGGTGTGCTACCCTCCTCTTCTCCTGGAGAGGGCACCGCCGAGACGCCTGAAGGGCATGTGGGTGGTGAGAGTTCTTTCTTACCAGTGACCCAATCCAGGCTGGCCCTTCTTGAGGGGAACTAGGGGATCCTGAGGTGGGCCAGGCCTGTGCACAAACCTTGCTGGTCCTCGGCCTCCCACCGCCCCACCCAGTCCAGTAGGATGGCTCTTGCCCTCAATTAATAAGAGCCGTTTGCATCAGCTATATCGATATGCACACACCATCGGCACTTTATTTCAGGGTGGTCTGGGGCACCTCTTCTGCAGAATCTATTATACCTGCCAGGCGTTGTTTAAAGGTGTTATGTATATAAAATTATTTTATCCCACAATGGCCATGTGAAACAGATACTATTATCTCATTTATAGATAGGGAAACTAAGGCACAGAGTTAAGTGACTTGTCCAGTGTCAGTGGCTTCTAAGTGATAGATCTAGTCTTTGGACCCAAGTATCTGGTGCCAGACTCTCTGCTCTCAAGTACTGCAATGATGTTGCCTTTCTTGGGGACAGAAATTATATTCCAAGTGTGTCTGGATCCAAATCAGGAGAGTGCTATTTAAAATGCATGAAGCCATCCTGGCACTGATGGCTGAAGGCAGGATTCATTGACTGGGGGTAATTGTTCTGTTTTAGTGGGCTCGATTGGGAAGGAAGCCAAACTTCTTGGCAGTTATATAAGAGGCTGAGTTTACGGAGGGTTGGGCATGGATGGTGGAGATGCATGGGAGGAATTTACTGGGAGGCTAACTGGCTTGGCTTCTAATTCCCAGAGCAGGGAGAAGGGTACTGGGGCAAGAGCCTCATCAAATCCTCTGGGAGGGGATTGGCTTTCTTAGGCTGGCAGAGTGGGACGGAACTTTCTTTGAATTAGGTTTTAAAAGGGGACCTGAAAGTCTGGGAAACTTTGGGGCACTCAGGGATTTTTTAAAATTAATGTTATTTTGAAATAATTACAGATTCACAGGCAGTTACAAATATACTGAGTTTTGATGTATAATATGTAAAATATGGCACAAGCCATTACTACAATCTACATTCTAGGCAGTGCATCTAGACCCATGGACCCTGTGAGAACTCATCCAATCAGAACCCAGCAAGGCCTTGGCCATGCCCTGGCCATGCCCGCTGAGTTGTTTGATGACATCACTCTCAGAACTCTGGTAACAAGGCATCGAGTACCCAGCATGGGTCAATTTAAAATGTGAATTTTTGGTGCTTGGTGAAGAATAATAATTTGACTAAACTCATCACAGAAATATTTAAAGGTGAAAATTTGACAAAAGTGTACAAATTAAAACAGTATATATATATATGTGTGTGTGTGTGTGTGTGTGTGTGTTATTTATTTATAATAATAAAGGTAACATTTATTGAGCATTTACTGTGTCCTAGGCACTATGCCAAGCATTCTGTGCCCACTACCCTTGTTAATCCTTCCAGCAACTCTTTGAGGTAGGAACGATTGTATCACTATTATATAGATGAAGCAGAGGAACAGAGAGGTTAAGTGACTTGCACAAGGTCACATAGCTACTAAGCAGCAGAGCCATGATTAAAATTCAGGTCTGCCTGATCTTAGAGCCCAAGTTCTTACTCATTTCTCTCTATGTGTCTCTGGGAGCATTTTAGAAGGATGTGCTTGCCTTGGGGTCAAAGCCTAAGGTCATGCTAGCTCCAGAGCTACCCCTGCCCAGAAAAACTGACTTTTTCCTCTTTGCTGTGATGGGTGGATGGAGGTCAGGAGGGATGAGCCAGGGGAGTCACCACCCCAGACAGAAGGGGTGCCAGAGGAGAGGTGAAGGCACATACCTCGGAAGCAGAAGGCGTGGTGCCGGGACAGCGGGTCCAGGAGGCCTGTCTGGTTGGGGTAGAGATAGACGGTTCTCACACCTGGCTTGTCCCCGCCGCAGGCAGGCCTTGGGGTGACGATGGGGTAGCGGAGGCTGCCGTCAGATAGCCAGCCAGCGTAGCACTTGTCCAGGCCGTGGCTCCAGGCAGCATAGAGCTGGCCCGTGGTGGCCAGTGTGGCGTTTTGGGTTTCACAGAACTCCTGTGCTTCCTGGAAGGTGAACTGCTCCAGGCGTGTGGCGAAGAACACCTCCCCTGGGGGCAGAGGCAGATGGCAGTTGTGACCCTCCACCCTCACGGCCAGAGCAGCCTCTGCTCACCCAGGGGCAGGGCAGCTGAACTAAGACGAGTTGGTTTCTCATCATGCAAAGAACCTCCCCTGCTTCCCTCCTTTCTGGATTCTCCAGTCACACTTAGACACCCCCTCCTCTGGCTGAGAGGAGAACTCCCTTGGGCACCCTGTGCTCCCCTAAACCACAGCACTTAATCACTGAGCACTGAATGTTGTGGACCTGCCAACCCACCCGCCGCACTGTCATCCCCACCCTGTGAGCTCATCGAGGGCAGGAGGCGGGGCCTGTAGCCGCTGTTGGGGGTTGGGGTCCCAATACTCAGAACACTACCCGGGTCTCTGTCTGATTTTGGGGAAGGAAGTTCACATTTACTGAAAACCTGCTTATACCAGGCACTTTTCATGCACATCTTATTTAATACTCAAAAAAGTCTCTGACATAAGCATAAATCAGCCACATTTTATAGATGAGGAAACTGAGGCCTAGAGAGGTTAAGTAACTTGTCCAGTTCCCAAAACAAGTGAGTGGCAATGTTGAGATCTTTCCTGAATACGAGCATTTCCAAAATTGGGTCACTGGAACGGTAATTTGGTGATTTTAATTGAAATGAAAAGAAATGAAATAAGACCAAACAAAGGGTCTGTGTTTAACTAAGCTTGGGCGATGCTTGGTTAAGCAGAGTTAAAGAGATTTTTTTTACTGCAGGACTTCTCAGAGCCTTTGATTTGTTCGTGGGCATATTGGGATTCTCCATCAGGCAGAAGGTGTATATAATACTTTTTGGTATAAGTAAATTAATTCATTTATCCATAGAACTTATTGTTTTTTCAAGAAACCAATGCTCCCCTGCAATGCTGGGGAATCCACATGAACCATCTGGGAGGGAGAGGAGGGGCCTGACCTGAGAGACCGGCTGGGAAGCCCTTCTTTCTTAAACAGGATCCTTCCCCTGCTCCCCGCCCAGGTGGGAATGGGATTAGGTGGATGGTAATTCCCTCTTCTCTGTGTCACCCCGTCAGCCCCCTGCCTGTCTAGAGACCGAAATGTGAGAACGTGGTCTGTACCATCGAGTCTGTCCACGTAGCAGTAGACATCGTAGGTTTCTGATGGTGGTCGCACGCCATAGGTCCGGACCCCCGGGCTGCTGTCCTTGTCACCCACACACGGGGTCCGTGGGCTCACAATGGGGTATCTGCAGAGGAGGATGGGAGGGGCGGATGAAGACCTGTTCTGGGGGCTGGGGATGCAGGGCCTCAGAGTATGGCCGGCAGGTCTCACTTGGGAACTTGGGCAGGGTGTGTCTTCTGCTGTCCGGTGGGATTCAAACCAGGAAGGAACCTCTCATGCAGCACATTCCCTGTGTGGCTGGGGGAAGGGTCTGGGGGCCCCTGGGGGATTCCTGGCTTCAGAAGAAAGCCCACGGCATGGAAGGGCCAAGCTGGGGAGGACTGCGGGGCTTGACAAGGAGCTCTCTCTATGTCTCTTGAGGTGAAATGGCCAAGGAGTTAATGTCACCTGAGGCCCATCCCCACTGTCTCAGAATATGCCTTGATTCTGAGGGAGAAATTAAGGGATTCGCCAGAAACCACTAATTAATGGGCATGTAGTGTGGTGGGTGTCCACTCTGGCTCCCCAAGCCTGACCTCTCATGGTTGGGTTTGGGTTAAGAGGGGAGCCCAGCTAGTCTGTCACCTGACGGTCTGGTCCTGCAGCCAGCCGGCATCACACTGCTCGTAGCCTGCTTCATAGGCGGCCTGGAGCTGTTCGGGCGAGGCGATGACGGCCCCGGTGCGCAGGCAGGCCTGCTGGGCCTCCTCAAAGGTCAGTGAGTAGCGGGATGAGCCCGGGCGGTAGTGGAACACAACTCCTGGGCGGGGAGGAGAGGGAGAGAAGGAGAGACAGTTCAGGCTCAAGGCATGGACCAGGTGCCACAATACCAGGGACCGTGGTGCCTGGTTCTCAAGGCTCTGCAGGTGTGGAGGGAGCCCTGGCTCCTGGAGGAATGACCTCCCTTCATCCCCTCCTTCCTTTCTTATTCCCGATCTGATTCCTAGTCAAGCTAGTTCTCTCTGCTTGTTCAAACCACTCCTGAAAGCCACCTCCTTGAGAGAGCCTTCTAGGACTCTTCTGCCGTAAGTCTTCCCAACCCTCCTTTCTGGGCTCCCCACTCCTAGGATGCTCATTTTTCCCATTACTCTTTAAATCAAATGCATTTTCTCTTGTTATGGAAAGAATAAGCAATCATTACAGAGCATTTGGAAAATATAGAGAAGGATAAGGAAGAAATCAAACAACCACTGCATTTCTTCCACTTGGCCCAGGGTCCAGGGTTCAGGGGGTGGGTGGTCCTCCTGAAAGTGGCTGCAAGAGTTTGTGTGGGTGCACTGGGTGTATTTCTGGGGAGTGAGCTCATAGCTTTTGCCAGATTCCCAAAGGGTCTGCGGTCCACACAGCTTATCCTGGAGCTCCTACTTACTCTGACTCCCCAGTTGCATTCAGCTGGACACACATTTGCTTTTGACACTGCCCTGGGTGACTGGCCAGTTTATGTCACAGCTGTGGATCCCCAACCTGAGTCTGCCCCTGTTCTTGTCCTGTTCTGGGTTAGATGTTCATGTGTCCATTGGCACCTTCCCATGTGGTGGCCACATGGAGAGAGTGAGGGTCTCTCCAGCCCTGGGCCAACCCTGGGACTCAGCTATTGTTGGTGTTACTCCAAAACTTCTACACAATTCTTCCTCCTCAACATACTGTATTAATCTGGGCAATTCAGGCTGAAATCTCACTTGGTGGCATCGTGGGTGTGATGGTGGATGGCAGTGTCCATTTGCCCCTCCTCCAGGAGGGGACACCACCAAGGTGCTTAAGGAGGCCACCCCAGTACGTCCTTCCTGATCACGGACTTGAGTCTGGGGACCAGCTGGGCTTTATGTGATGTGACATCCCAATCATCCAGACACTTATTAAGCACCTGAAACACCATCATCCCAGAACTGGGGTGGCAAACGTTTTCTGGAAAGGGCCAGACAGAACACATTTTAGGCTTTGTGGGCTAAATGGTTTCTGCACAACTATTTAATCCTACCATGATAGCCCTAAATGGCCACAGACAACATGTTACCAAATGGGTGTGGTTTTGTTCCAATCAAACTTTATTTGTGGACAATTAAAGTTTGAATTTTATATAATTTTCATTATATGTCACAAAATATTCTTCTTCTTTTTACTTTTCCCCTCAAGTATTTAAAAAGATTCTTAACTCTTAGTTCATGGGCCATATAAAAACAGAGGATGGGCTGGATTTGGTCCACGGGACAGTTTGCTGACCCCTGTCCTGGAGGGTCAGTGCTGTGAGAGGCCCAGGGGTCACCCAGTGCAGCCGATATCAAGCAGTTCTATTCTGCGGTAGTGCCTGATGGGGCTAGGAGGGCCCCTGGGAAAAAGAGCCCCCATTCTCCATCACACTTCACCTCTACCTGCTGATATATACCACCTATGACTTCATTGGAAGGAAATGCTTTGTGGCAAAAGAGCCATAGACACACAAAAGAGTGTGGGTATCACTGGTCTGGCCCATTCCCCTTGTTTCACAAATGAGGAGAGTCAAGTCTGAGAGGAGGGAGGCTTGTCCCAGGTCCCAGGTCAAGCTAAAGGTATAGAAGACCCCCGGGCCAAGCTCTTTCCACCTACCCCCGATGCAGCCCCCTGAGGGGCGGGCACTTACCCCCTGGCAGTCGTGGCTGTCCAGGGACCTCGGTTGCACCTGGGGCTGCGGTCACCTGCACGACGAGGTCCTCGCTGGTGAAGGCCGTCGGAGCACCCAGGCCAGGTGTGGACTCCTCGGGAAAGGCCCAGGGCCGGGTAGCCTCTCCGGTCCTGTTCTCGGCCTCAGAGAAGGCGGTGGCCCCTACTTCGGGGGCAAAAGTGAAGGGCTCCTCGGGCTCCAGGGCGGTAGGGGTGACGTCAAAGACGGGTTTCACCGTGAGGATCACGCTGCCTCGGGCTTCACCCTCGGTGATGTTTCGGGGCAAAGGCAGCTCCACATCAGGCCAGGTCACCGTCTGGATGGTGATGTCCTCCTCACCACCCACCCCGAAGAAATTTTCTGGGATGTCCACAAAGTCTTCACCTGGGGCCGGGGGTTAAAGACAGGCATTAGTGCTCAGCCTGGGGCTGGCTTGGGGGAGATGAGCAACGGATCGCCTCCTCCTCTGCTAAGGAAGGAAAGCACCTACTGTGTGCCTGGTACCTGGCCAGGCCCATTGCAGGGGTCCTCAACGATTTGAGTATTTATTATAGGGGTGCCCACGGTTTCCAGACTGCAAGAGAATGCAGTCACCAGAGCACAAGACCGACCAATCAGCTCACTGCTTGTAAAGCCATCTTGTTCCAACATCCCTTCCTGATTAATGCCAGCCAGTTGTCTCCTTACCTATCCTGTGAGTATCTGTTGACCACCTGATGTTATAAGTAGCCAACCGGACAATGTAAATCAGCTACAAAGGGAAATGGAAAAATCTTCCCAAGGATGCAGGGGCTCATGAAGTTGATGAAGGTGACATGAGAGAACTGCCTGCCTCAGTCATGAACAAACGGGGGTCTGGCAGAAACAAGCCATTTAGTAATTAACAAAGAGAGCAACTATGAGGATGCTAGAACTTCTAACAGGGTGGTAGGAATATTGAAAGGTTAAGAGAAGTTTTGGGGGAAATCCTAATTTATTTTTGCACAAGTAACCCTCTTCATGTAAGATCAGGCTGTGGAAGTTAAACATGAAATGAGATATGTTGTTGTGCTAGCACCAGTTTTGTCATCAAATTTACTCAACTCCAAATTATTCATTGTTTTTTTTCCCCTCCAATAATTAGCACTTAATTGTAAGTATAACCTAGACTGTGTAAAATATAAGATAAAAACATTTTTAAAAGTTTTAGTTTGGTTTTACTTTTAGGGCTGGGTACGCTGCAGCCTCCAGTGCTTCTACCTTAGCTCCCCTAGGAACCCGTGAAAATAGGGGGTGCTAAGACAAGGGGTTCAGGTACCCAGTGGCCCTTTGGAGGGGGTAGAAACCAGGCCCCCACTCTAAGATCTCATCCTCTGGGCCCGAGTTTCGGTGGCACGATCACCCTTCCGGCCTCCAGCCCAAGCCCACCTGTGTAGCAGATGGCGTCATAGCGGGATGAGGGGTCGGGGTATCCCGTCTGGTTGGCGTGCAGGTAGACGGTCCTCACGCCCAAGAGGTTGCCCCCGCAGTTGGGCCGGGCCTTGGAGATGGGGTAGCGCACGCTGCGGTCGGCCAGCCAGCCGGCGCTGCACATGTCCATGCCACTCTGCCAGGCCAGGTAGAGCTGGCCCGTGGTGGCCAGCCGGGCGCCCAGCCGCCGGCACTCGTTGGCTGCCTCCTGGAAGGTGAACTTCTCCGGGGCTGTTGCATAAAAGACCTCGCCTGCGAAAGACACAGCCGGCAGCGTGAGGAGCTCCCTCCCACGCCTGCCCCGTGTCCCCAGGGAGATCCATGTGGTTGCTCAGGGTTTGGCCTCTAACTTCTCAAAGCCCTGGTCCCACATGTCTGTATTTCAGATCCTGCCCTCCACCTCCTATGGGCTTTTGGGTGGGGTGATGTCAGTTTCCTAAAACAGGGACCAATAAAGAATCTGCCAAAAAGACAAAGAAGTGAGGAAAGTGCAGAGCAAATGTGAGGCCCGGGAGGAAACTCCTGCCGGAAAGCATCTTCGCCCACACTTTGCTATGGAACTTCTTACCACCGGGGCATCTCTCCTATGAGTCAAGCATTGCCCACTGGAACAATCCTTTTTTTTTTTTTTTTTTTTTTCTTAAACTGATTAAAAAAAATATTTATTTATTTGGCTGCGCCAGGTCTTAGTTGCGGCACGTGGGATCTTTGTTGAGGCGTGTGGGATCTAGTTCCCTGACCAGGGATTGAACCCACAGCTCCTGCACTGGAGTGCAGAGTCTTAACCACTGGGCCACCAGGGAAGTCGCTGGAGCACTCCTTTTTACAATTCCAAATTCTGATGGTAAAAGCAGGCATCAGACTTTGACCCTAATAGCAGTGTTTCCCAAATTGGGGTCTCTAGGCCCCGAAGAGTCCATAAGGGCAATGGTGGGGGCCTGTGGGCTCTTTTTACTGTTTTTGAAAACCTAACAAGGTTGTGCTGCAGGGAGGGACAGGGTGGTGGGCATCTCCCCGGGGGTTGTTCTGGTTGTCCCTGCTCAGTGGCAGCTCTGGTTGGCCCTAATCAGTGTCTTTAATTAGCCCAAAGTGGGAACACAAATATTCGTTACTTAATCTACCAGCTTGGGCCCTGGGGTGAGAATGAGGAAAGGGGTCACGGTGGTGAGGAAGCTGGGGACGTTCCCTGCCTCACAGTGGGCCAGGTTGTCAGCCTTTCTCCTGCCTGGGCGCAGCCGTGATCTCGGGGTGAGGGGGGAGGTGCAGAGTTTGCAATGTCAAAATGGGTGAACGAGTGCTGATGGGGGAAGGGGTGTCATCCACTTGCCTGGGTAACTTGCTCAGCTCTGACTGTGACCAAACTTAACTCCCTTTACAAACCAGAGAAAGATGATAGATTCCTTCTCGCTGCCCCTGGTGCTCTCCAGAACTAGCCCATTGGGGCGGCCTGGATAGGGCTGGGGGCTGGCAGCACAAAAGCTGAGAGAGGATGGCTGGGAGGCCAGCTCTCCTGGGAATGACATTTCT
Organism: Physeter macrocephalus; assembly: GCF_002837175.3. Classification (NCBI taxonomy): domain Eukaryota; kingdom Metazoa; phylum Chordata; class Mammalia; order Artiodactyla; family Physeteridae; genus Physeter; species Physeter macrocephalus. The sequence continues at coordinate 44,474,296 of NC_041224.1, forward strand.
GATAGGCTCCCCCTGGAGTGGCCTGGGTGGGAGGGGGTCCTTTGTGAGGGTGACAAGGATGAGCTGGGCTTTAACTGTGCAGTGGAGCTTGGGACAGCGATGGGCTGGTCAAGCAGCGGGGGTCCTGGCTGGGAGGAACAGTCGCAGGTGAGAGACCAGCTATAAATATTCTTGGGCCCATTGATGGCCCAGTTTGCAGGTACCTGGGGCCACTGAGGCCCTCCCCAAAGTGGAGAGTGAGGGGGGCCAGACCCTTACTTCCTGAACTCTTCCCTCCCCCACCCACGCTGGGCATGATGAGGCTGGGGGCCAGGGAGGGGGGAGGGGCAGGGGCGGGGAGGAAGCGGGTGTTGAGGGTGTGATGTCCTGGGTTAACGCCCTGCCCAGGAGGAGGCCCCTGTGATCCTGAGGGTCAGCAGGATGAAGGGATTGGGGAGCCGGCTCTTGGGAGCGGGGTGGGTGGCCTCACCCTCCATCTCCTCTGCGAAGCAGTACACATCATAGGTTTCATTGGTGTCGCGGATGCCGTAGGTTCTTACGCCGGGAAACTCATCCTTGTCCCCATAGCAGGCTTCCCTTGGAGTGTGGATAGGATACCTGCCGGGAACCCAAAGTAGGGATGTGACAGTCAGGGGATGGAGGGGGCCAGTGGCCCGTGCCCTTGTATCCTCCTCCCTTGTGGGAGGAAACGGTGACTTACTGATGTGTTTGCTGAGATCTGCCTAGATCTGTGGGCTACTTGTTTCTACAGCCTTTTTCCCAGCTTTATTAAGATATGTTTTCACCATTACTGGTGATTAAAGGCGGACCCCTTTACTGAATATTTATTGGTACCAAACATGTTCTATCAGGAGCTTGCAAATCTTTTCTGTAAAAGGGCACATAGTAAATATTTTAGGTCTTACAGGCCATTGGGTCTTCATTGTGACCTTGCCATTGTAGTGCGAATGAAGCAACCACAGACAAAATAACAGGAGTGGCTGTGTTCCCATAAAACTTTGTTTACAGAAACAAGGGGTGGGTTGGATTTGACCCATGAGCCATAGTTTGCTGACCCTTGCTCTGTATCATGTGAGTCTCACATCAACCAAATGAGGTGCTATAACAACTCTATTTTAAACTGGAAGAAACTGGGGTCCAGAGATGTTAAGCAATTTGTTCCAGGTCACACAGCTTCCAAGTGTCAGAGTTGGGATTTGAGCCCAGCTCTTTCTGAGGCTGAGGTGTGGGCTCTTGCACTATGCTAGGCTGTTGTCTTATCTTGCTTTAAAGAATATGGCTAATGGGTTTTGTGTCCTAAGATCTTTTGCCTACCCCAAGATTACAAAGGTATTTCCCTTTGTTTTCTTCTTGTGGCTTTGTGGTTCTGGCTTTTGCATTTAGAGCTCTGATCCATCCCCAATGAACTGTCTCATCTTGCTTTTACAGGCTTGATCACACAATTGCAGTCCCTTGAAGGCAGGGCTCTGACTGTCCTGCTGCACAACCTATTCCTCAGCAGCTGTGCTCAGGGAAAAACGCACCAAGAAGCTTAATTTACGTATGTCTTGCCTTATTAAAGACAAACTGAATGTAAAGTGTTTTACAAAAATGTATAAACAACAAAGTTTTAAAAAGATGTAAGTGAAGAAATCATGGCCAAGGGAAAAATGAGTAGGAAGAATAATCATGTGTAATTTGCATGGAGAAAATGCTCATGTAGCGCTAAGTTGCTAGTGGTCACTCACTCCACCGCAGGACAGAAGACCAAGGATTTGGGACAGGTCATCGGGGCCTGACCTAGAACTGGTCAAGGCATCCCTTCAGCCCCAGCTGAGGTTGGGCTCTGTGTCTGGCTGGCACCAGCTCAGTGCTGTTCAACGTTCCAGCCCATCATCTACCCTACTCCCAGGGTAGCCCGGGGCTCACCTGACAGTCTGGTCTGCCAGCCAGCCGGCATCGCACTGGTGGAAGCCGTCCTCATAGGCGGCCTGCAGCTGCTCGGGAGTGGCGATGATGGCGCTGTTCTGCAGGCAGGCCCGCTGCGCCCTGTCGAAGTCCAGGGTGTAGCGTGTGGAGATGGCTCTGTAATGGAACACGATGCCTGCAAGACACGCGACGGCAAGAGAGCAGGTCAGGCACAGCCTCCCGTCACCCAGGCCCTTGCAGAATTAGGGCAGGAGTCAAGGGGATGTAGAGACATCTGGTCGGGCCCCTAGCTGATGGGTGGCTCCTGTCTCCACATTTGCATATGGTCCTTCTGCCTTTCCTGGAACACCTCTGGTAACGGGAAGCTCACTACCTCACAAGGCATCTTTTTGGAAACCTGTGATAATTCTGATAATCAGAAAGTTCTTTGACTTGAACTAAAGTCTGCCTCCTTATAATTTTTTCTTGTCATTCCAGGACCCTATATTTGCTTTGCAGAAAGAGACACTTAGAGCTCCATGCACCCTCAGCCCAGGGGCATCCTAGTGGGAATCCTGTTTAAGGCACAGGCAGGAGTGGGCCATCTTTGGCAGAGTCTCCCAGCAGGAAAAATCTGGTGCTGACTGGAGTCCTGGAGCCAACCAAGGACAAACATATTCTTTGGCCCATCGAGAGCAAGGGAACCAGGGAGTCCTCATCCCTTTCTTTGGCTTCTGGAACTGGAGGTGGGGGAGGGAAAAGACACCTGGGTAGAGAGTCAGGAGACTGGGGAAACTTCATTCAGGCAAGTCACTTAACCTCAGTTTGCTTGTCTGTAAAATGGGGATGATCACGAGGCAACCGAATCACAGGACTGATGGGAAGAATAGACTGTCATTTACATGCGACTGTGGCCCTGAAGAATTTAATTCATTTAAATTCCAGAGAGAGTGATATTACCAGCTCTGTGTTACAGGGGAAGCAACTGAAGTGAAGTAACTTGACTGAGGTGCAAACCATCAGGGGCAGGAGCCGGGATTTGAAAGCCAGACAGCCTGGCCCGAGAGAGGATGCCATTCTGGTTCTTCCTGCAGGTGAAGCAGGGCCCCTGTGGGAGGAGGCTCTCACCTTTCACCACGACCTCCAGGGTGGCCTTGCTGTCCTCGATGCCGTGCATCACCTCGCAGCGATAGATCCCAGAGTCATTGGACCTCAGGTTCTGGATTTCCAGGGTGGCGTCGCTGGGGATGGCCGGGTAGTTGGGCAGCGTGACCCTGTCTCGGTAGGCACTGTTAACCCTCACCTGCCCTTCAGTCGCCACCAGCAGCACCAGCTCCTTCTCCTTGGAAATGCAGCTCCACTTGATTCTTGGGGCGAGGGGGGCGGTGGAGGGGGCGGTGGTCACGGGGTGCATGGGGTCGATGAAGTAGCAGGGGATGGTGAGGGAGCTCCCCAGGAGGACCCGCAGCGGGGACGGTTCAGGGATGCTGACACTCAGCGAGTTGTCAGGGTCTGTGCGGGAGACACGGGGGTGGGAGACAGACCTGTTAGTGCCCAGAGAGGACCACCCAGCCTCCCCGTCAGTGCTTCTGGAAATGACAAAGTCCCACGAGTGTGCTGGTGTCTATCCTGTGCCACATGGAATTCCCTTTCCAGAGCAGCTTTCTCAAGACCTCCGGTCTCTGTGCCTCAAGACAGGAACTATGGAGCCAGAAAGGGCTGCAGAGGAGGGCAGCGGAAGCTTCAGAGGGGAGACCACCTCTCTGTTTCTCAAACTGGGGTACCCAAAGCGATGCCAAGCCATAGGATAAACAGAACCCATCTTCCTGGAGTGACAGCTTGACTCAAAAATTGGCAAAAAATTATCTGGGGATAGAAAAAATTATTATAGGGAGGAAAAAAAATCCACACAACTTTTAAAGCTAAGATATAAAAATATCAAATACTTAAGGAGGTCTGCTTCAGGCTCCATCCTGACCTTGCAGAAGGATGAATCATTCTCTTCTGCTGTTGGGGGATCGCGAGCCTAGCTGGAGAAGCATCAGAGAGGATCAGACATTTAAGTCTGCAAAGGGTCAGACTGGGGTGGGGTGGGGTGGGATATGATTAGACTCCACAAAAACACATGGAGAGCATTGATAGGGAAGATGCAGCATGTCTGCCAAATCCTGTTAGAAGTCAAAGATCTTCCTGGAATTGGAAAGAAAGAGCCTTTGAAAAAATAGCACCTTTCATGGAGATTCAGACACTTATTGAATCTTTTTCTCCAGGAGAACCTAGAGGTTGAAAATAAAGATGTTTCAGGTATTTGTGGGTGGCAGATACATAACAAGGCAGGGAAAGGGGAGCCAGGAATGTTTGGGGTGAACTCTAACCTTCTGATGTCCTGGCCGGTCACCACCAGGCCCTTCACAGAAACCTCCCTCTCTGATACTCAGCCCTAGCACCTGACACAGTGTGGTCTTAGTGGTGGTGGTTCTCTGGGGACAGCTGGAAGCGACAGCAGCGCCTGGCTCTAAAGTTTTTAAAGCTGTCAACCAACCCTCGTGAACTGGGTGGCCTGTGTGGGCAAACCACCCCAGGTTATAGCCAGGGGTGGATATCTGTGGGTCCCAGAGCAAGAGTACAGAGGGAGACCTGTGGACCATATGTCTAAATATTTAAAAGGTATAAATCAAGCCAACAGATTGTTAAGTAAAACATGTTCTATCTTCTTATTTGACAGTGATACTTTTCAAAATGAAAAGCCAGATTCAAATTTAGAATTCTTGGATTCCTTAGAGTTTTGCATTGAGATGTGTTGGCCAAGCTGGAGGAGGGGAAATCAGGGCCCCTTCTCTTCCCACCACGGCTCTGCACTTTGAGGGGTCTGTGTGTACCCCAGTCCTCACATCCCAGCTCTGTCTACACTCAAACAGCCACCCCTTCACCTCTCAGACTGGAGGCGTGGTTCCTCCATGGGAGGGTGGACCCAGAGGAGCGAACCATGCAGCCCTGGAAGTGACTTGGGCCCAGCTGGACAGGGAATTGTGGGCATTCTGGGTACCCAGAGGGAGCATAGATCTGAGCGGATACATCTCACTGGCCCTACAGATTCCTCATTCTTTAGGGAGCTTTGGGGCTGGAGGAGGGTAAGAGGGGCCTCTAGAGTGATGGCCCAGAGTAAGCGCCAGGGCTAGCAGGACTAGGTTCGGCTCCCCCCCACCAGAGTCCAGTCCTCAGTGCCTGCTGGTAGATGAGACATGAGCGGGGATGCCCTCACCTGAAACTTCTGCTGAGATGGCTGCTGCGATGACTCTCAGAGTCACAAACACGAAGAGTAAAGTGGTCATAGTTCACCTGGAAGAGAGGAGTCATTCGGAGGTTCAGATACACTGAGGTTGAGGGTCATGTGTCACATGACAAGTGTGATAAACTCCTGGCCCGTGGATCTGAAATTGCTTCAGGATAAGGAGGCTATACTGTATAAGCACAGGGAACTCTGCTCAGTACTCTGTAATGACCTATATGGGAAAAGAATCTAAAAAAAGAGTGGATATATGTATCCGTATAACTGATTCACTTTGCTGTACAGCAGAAACTAACGCAACATTGTAAATCAACTCTACTCCAATAAAAATGAAAAAAAAAAAAAAGGTAAGGAAGCTGCATGTGACTCGAGAGATATCTTCTCCAAGAATCCCCTCCTCACAAAACCTTCACAGATTTCTCAGTTTAATTACGGGTGTGAGGCTGGAAACCTCCTCCTACCTTTTCTAGGGAACCTCTCATCTTCTGACCAACAAAGGCTCATCCTAAAGGATCCCTGCAATGGTTGATTTTATGTCAACTTGACTGGGCTCAAATATTTGGTCAAACGTTATTCTGGGTGGGTCTATGAGGGTGTTTTGGGATGAGATTAACATTTTTTTTTAAAGATTTTTCTTTCTTTTTGATGTGGACCATTTTTTAGTCTTTACTGAATTTGTTACAATATTGCTTCTGCTTTTTATGTTTTGGTTTTTTGGCTGTGAGGCATGTGGGATCTTAGCTCCCCGACCGGGGATCGAACCCACACCCCCTGCATTGGAAGGCGAAGTCTTAACCACTGGACTGCGAGGGAAGTCCCAAGGATGAGATTAACTTTTAAATTGGCAGACTGAGTAGAGCAGATTGCCCGGCTAATGGGGGTGAGCCTCGCCCAATCAGTTGAAGGCCTGAGTCAAACAAAACGGCTGAACCTCCCCCGAATAAGAGATCATTTCTCCTGCCTGATGACCTTCAAACTGCCTTCAGACTTGAACTGAAACATTGGTTCTTCCTGGGTCTCAAGGCTTCAGACTCAGGCTGGAACAACACCCTGGCTCTCCTGGGTCTCTAGCTTGCCAAAAACCTCAGTAATCATGTGAGCCAATTCCTTGGAATAAATCTCTTTCTATATGTATACACACATCCATATGGTTCTATCTCTCTGGAGAACCCTGACTAACACAACTCCCCAGGCCAGAACAGTGACATGAGTTACCCAACCTCCCCGATGAAATCTGGACCTGCCACCAATTTCAAATTCAGGAATCTTGTGCGTTTTAGGATGGATGATTCTCCAAGATTTGGGGCACAATTCAGGGGCCTGGTTCAAGTCAGGGGAAGGATGCTCACCCAGAGAGCTCTGTGGAGATGGACAGATTAATAATTTAGGAGAGAAATGAGAGCCCAGGATCCCTGGAGCCCTCTTGCTGGCCCAAACAATGACTTCATGTGAATTAGAGAAACAAACTTTCCTTATTGCCATCCGCTGGAAAACTGTCACGCTCAGTATACTAATCTTTGAAGGGCATCCCCTGCATTACTGGGATCCTGACTCCAAGTGGGCGAGTGCAGGTAGACCCCAAGAAAACCCATCTGAATTTGCAAGAGATCAACCAGAGCGGTGGTTCTCAACTTTGGCTGCACGTTGAGATCACCTGGGCTTCAGCCTGGTCCTCAGATGTTTTAAAAGCTCCCCAGAAGGTTTGAACGTGCAGCCGGGATGTGGGCAGTCACACTGCCGATGCCTGTGACTTGCACCCCATGACACGTGCCCGAGGATGTTTACTGAGCTGTTCTGTTGGATGGACCTGCATTGGCGCCTTCCCTGCCCTCCTCTCAGTCTGTGAGCGTTTAGTCTTGGTTTAATGAGTGTTTGCGTGCTCCGCCGGAAGGAGGGAGGAAGGCTGGAACTAAAGACAAGAAGGGAGCTTTCAGAGGCTGAGAGTAATGCCCAACTGAGGCTGCGGCCAGTGTCCCTGACCTTGACTCTGTCAGCGTCTGATGGCCCAGCAGGCGTCGCTATTGGCTCAGTCACCATCAGCTGGGGCCGGATGGATGTGAGGATGAGGGCCTCCCGTGGTCCCCATCTCTGGAATCTGTGCGGGAGGGGCGGGCAGGGCCCAGGACTCTGGGGACCCTCTTGGGTGACCCCAGTCTGTCGTTTGAGTGATCTTTCCACTGCTATCCTTCATTCATTCCACATACGTTGGGCACCTGAGGGATGAAGGGCCTTCTGCATGGGTGCTGCTGGGGCCCCAGAGATGGAGCCATGAGGCACAAAATGAGGGGGAAGTCTGGGAAATCCCAAAGGCTTAAGAAGGAGCCCCTCGCTTCTCCTCAGGGATTTTTCTCCTTAGAGGCTCTCTTCAAAAGAAAAATCTCTGGGGCTCCATGTTCTGGCTCTCTCAGGTCCAGTGTGATCCGCCATGGCCAAGAAATATTCCCCCGGAGGCTAAAATGGTCCGGTGTCTCCTCCACTGTGAGGAGGGGCTAGGCTTGCGGGCCCCCCTCTTCCCAGAGCCTCAGGGAAACTGTGTCCAGACACAAGGCCGCCTGTTCTTCTTCCCTCAGAACACCCTTCACGGGGAAGTTCTGTGTATGTTCTCGGAGTTGTGCTTCTTTCCTCACTCTCTGAACAAGCCTGACATTGTCCGGGAGGCAATGGTTCTCTGTGGGGCTTGGGCCCGCTCTGTTTTTCTCCCTGGCCTCGGCCACGAATGAAAAGGGCAGGGAGTGGGCATGGGGGGGCGGGGTGGGGGCAGAGAAACTAATTTTATTTCTTCTTTTTTTTTTTAAGACAAACTTTGGGATAGAAATACCGCAATAAATATGCTCTTGTGTTTGCGTGTGTTTTCTCAGCTGTAAAGAAAATAGGGAGAAATTCCATTCTGTCTGGGTTCCAAGTGTCTCCAGGACTCACTGAGCCTTTATGTGAGGAGATGGACTTTGCCAGTCCCGTCAACAGGGAGGCCTTTCTCCATGGGAGGCAGAGTTAGGTGTGGCGAGGGGATTGGGTAGCTGGGACTGAGGAAGGGGGAAGTGGGCATCTGAAATGGAGGGAAAGAGGAGCTGGAGAGTGGGAAGTGGATGCTGGGTGAAGGCAGGGGTGTGTGAGTGGAGCTTCTGTGGGAGCCATGTGTGTGAGGTTGGGTTCATCATCAAGGAATCGGCTTTTTTAGGAGAGAATTATTAGGAGGCTTGATGGGAGAAAGTAAGCTTGCTAGTGCTTTGAACCTGAGCTGAGGCTGCGTGTGTGTGTGTGTGTGTGTGTGTGTGTGTGTGTGTGTGTGAGAGAGAGAGAGAGAGAGAGAGAGAGAGAGAGAGAGAGAGACCCATAGCTGAACACAGGAAAACCCTCCACCTCCTCATCAGCTAGACTCTGTCCCGTGGTTGCCAACCCTGCTGGGCCTTTGACCTTTATTCCATCAGATTACGGGATTGAATGGGCAGCCTTCCTGCTTGCCCTGAATTCCTATTCCAGCAACGTGCAGTGGAGACCCCCAGACCTGGGTCCCAGTCCTGGCTCGGCTACCTCCTGCTCTAATAACACAGGACCCACCTCCACCGCTGTTTCAGAGACCGAGTAGGATAAGGTGCCAGGCAGGCCCCGCTTCTGGAGGGCGGGGGCTGTGTCTCTGGCTTGGCCCAGCCCAGGGTCTGGTACTCAGCAGGCATCCACCAGCGCCACTCTCCTCCCACCTCCCTGGTGTCAGGCCTGGGTGAGCCCCTCAGAATGTGGGGACTGGAGAGAGTTTAGTGGTTACAGGGAGGCTTCTTGCCCTGGGATGAGGGTTGCACTAAAAGACTTTCCATAAAGAATAAAACTGCATTTGCTTCATAAACAACATCACCACCCTACCAAACATTTGGAAAATAAGGAACTAGAGAAAAGAAATCACCATAATCCTCAATCCTAATCCAACCATTATTCGTGTTTTGATAGTTTTCCTTCTGGTCTTTTTCCTTAGGCATCTACTTGCGTTTCATGGAGTTGTAATCTTTTTGCATCCTATTTGCTTCTTCCACATAGCACGGTGGACCAAATGACTGCTTTTGGTTCCTTCAGAACTGATGGCTTTGGGGTTTTACAATCATGACCTCACTGCCGGAAATCCTTTCTATGTGGCCGGGACAGGTGGCCTTCAGCCTCTCATCGAACAGGAAGTGCTCATTCCTTCACGGGGTGACCCACCCATGGCTGGACAGCTCCAATTGTGCTCAATATATTCCAAGACAGAGTCAAGGTGACCCACCCCTATTACAATTTCCACCCATGAGTTCTACCCTCAGGGACCACACTAAACAAGCCCACTCCTCTTTTATGGGACTCATGCCAGATCTTCAGGGGTCTAATCTGCTCTCCCATCTGCTGTTCTCCTATGGAGACATTCCTAGTTCCTTCAGATGTTCCTCATGTGGCTTCTCCTCCCTCCCTGGAGCCACAGAAGGTCAAAGCTGGGATAGACTTTAGTGAACATCAAGTCCAACTCTTCCATTTTACAGGTGAAGAAACCGAGGCCCAAGGAGGTAAGTGATTTGCTCAAGGCCACACAGTAAGCTGGAGATGGAGCCAGGACCAGCGTTCTGGTCCCGAGTTCTCAGGACCGGCTGTCTTAATGCCAGGTTTGTGAGCTCCACGAGGCGGCGACCGTGTCTGCTTGTTCCTCACTGTCTCTCTGGCCCCCAGCAGAGTATCCAGCAGAGAGAGAGGGCAATTAGGAAATATCTACTGAACGATTGAATGAATGAATGAACAAATGGAGGCCCAAGCACCTTAGAAGTCACCTCCTTCAACCCCAGGCCTCTGAGGGAGGAGGGTTGGGCTGGAGGCCCACATTTGTGGAGCACCCGTGAAGGACACAGCCCTTTGAGGTAGACCATTTTGCAGTCAATAAATCTCAGCTAGAGACATACATTGCTCGCTTGTGAGGCGCACGGTAGTAATGATTCATGCTAGTGCATCAGTACAGTGTGTGACCTTGGGAAGGTCACAGTCCAGGGGCAGCCCAGGAGGGTGACCCCCTCAGGGTCTTCCCTTCCCAGGGCTCCAGGGAGAGCCAATGCTTGAAATTGGTCACGATGGGAGTATTTACACCACGGAAATCAGGAAACACTACAAACGAGGGCTTTTCTTTTTTTTTTCTTTCCTTTTTTGAGAGTGGGCTCACCAGCACACTCCTGGAAATTACTAACACTAAATAAAGAAGGCGGCCGGCGGAAGGGTAATGAGCACTTCTCCTTTTCTAATGAAGCCTTATTCTTCCTTCATTTTGCTGTCCTGCATGAGTTCTGAAGCTGACCCTGAAACCAAGGCCAGTTTGCCAGCCTGAGGGCAGGGTGGGGTCACAGTCATCTCCATGTCATATTCTCAGGCCCAGCCTGACAGCCACATTAGTGTGGACTCGGCAAATGTTTGCTGGTTAAGTGAAATGTATTCACTCCCCCTTCCCTGACCCTGCAGGGCCCCTGTGTCCTCCATGAAGCCTCATCAGGCGCTGCCCCTCAGTTCTGCCCTCCCAACTGTGACTGCTTGTACAGCCACTTTGGCACTTCTTTTTCTCTATTGTTTTACATACGTTAGCTTGGCCTCGTCATGCAGACTGTGACCTCCTTAACGTTAACGTCAAGGCTTAAGTGAAAAAAAAAGTCCTCCTGTGTTAATTCACACAGTGCGGGTCGGGTGGGGAGTGGGTTGGGGGTCGGGAACGACAAAAAATGGTATTTGACACCTACTTTTTAAACGAATGGGTGGATGCTGGAATTTAGTAGACTGGTTGACCAGTAAGATTTGCCAGTACCCAAGGGGCTCTGTGTCTGTGACTTAAGTCCTGAGGAGGGATTCAAGAGGACCAAGGTCAGCCATTCCCCTAGCCACCAGCCTCCAGCACATCATTTATTTGCAGGCTAACTTTCCAGTGGTGCCTCTTCTCTCACCACTCATGGATCCATGCATACAAGTGGTGGCATATGCACTTGAGATTGGAGTTTTAAACCCAGCATAGGGGAAGTGGTAGGGCTCCCACACCAAGGACATATCTGGCCAGAGTGACCCCAACTGCAGCTGCATCATGAACACCCATCACGGCATTCAGTCTAGCATAGACGCACCGAGCACCTGCCGTGGTCGCCGAGGACAGGGCTCTGCACATAGTAGCCCCACAACCAACACATGCTGACTTGATAAGAAGTTACACCCAAATACAGTTTATGCCTCGATCTAATTTAAATGATGCCCCATGCGGATAGTCTTTTGATCTGCAATGATAACAAACCATGGGACCCCCTCCCCCACCAACTTGGTTAACCTAGGCTCATTCCTGCATTCGCCCCAAGCCTGGGCACAGGATGTGGGTTCATGTAAAATTCTGGACTGTAAGTAAGATCCTAATGCTGCTGGTGTCGTCTCCAGTGACACAAGACCTGTCACTCTCAGAGCGTCTCCATGTTCACTGACTGAGGGCAGCCCTCCCCGTTCCACCCTCAGGCAACAGTGAGCATCTTACAGTCAGAATCAGCTTATACAGTGGTTTCAGGGACCATCTGAAGACTACCTTTATGAAGGGTCTACTATGTGCCAGGAACTATACTCTGATCATAATGGTACATAACGCCATGCTTAAAAAAAACCTTTCAAAGATTGGTTTTGTTATCCTCACTTTACAGATTGTGAGATGACTGCTCAGAGAGGTTAAGCAACTTGCCAAAAGTCACACAGATAGTAAGTGGCCGAACTTGGCTTGGAACCCAGGTCTTATGGCTATAATTTCCATGTTTCTTCTCAACATTCCCGGCTCCTCTACATTCATTAGTTTTACTCATTCATTCCACTCTTCAGTCAACAAACATATTTAAATTAAGGGGAAGATAGGGGATGTTCTCATTGAATTTCAGATCCAGAGGGTTTTAGGGATTGGTAGAGCGTAAAATGAGTCCCTAATTAGTTCATCAGAGGGAAATCCACATTTACTCCAGCTCTGCCCAGGACTACAGAGCACCTGAAATAAGGGCAGGGCTGGGGGGATCTTGACAAAGATTAACACAGGGTCCAGCCTGGAGGAGGTGAATTCCCAAGTGAGGGTCCTGACCCACTCTTGGACCTTCCATCAGCAGGGAGGTCCCGGGCCAGAGCTCCGAGTCCTGTCTTTCCCTGCGTGCCTAGAAGTCCAATGGAGGAATGGCCCCTGCAGCCCAACATGGCAGCTCTTCCCCAAAGTCCTTCAGGCAAATTGCCTGAGGGGTCCAAAAAAAGATGGCCACTGCACAAATCCAATTCTGCTCTGCTGGGCTGCAGGCAGTCCTTGTTAACTTCCTTCCCGGGGTCTTCAGGGCTGGTTTTTAAAAGAGCTCCAATCAAGTCATTCTTGATTGAATGGGCCACGTCTCAGCCAGTGTCTGCAAAGGCATGAACATCGCTTGCTCATGAATAATTGGCCTCCTACAGCCAACTCACCAGAAAAGTCAGTAGAGCCCTCCCTTGGCCTGGGTGTTCTGGACCTTTCTAATGTCCCACCCTGCCACGTGAGGACCCTTGCCTCCACCAGCTAGAAGAACTGGCCAACTCCTTGCAGGGAGAGGCGACTCAAGGGAAGGAAGCCCTTTCTGAATTTTAGCTTCAGACATCAGCCCAATGAGCTATTTCTGCCAACGTCAATCTGTGGCCAAACTCACTGTCCTTGCCAGGGGCCAGGAGGATGCTGGTCCCACAACAGAAACAGCACTGGCCTTGGTTTGCTGAAGGTCTATGTAGGTTTGAAGGTGAAGGCCCTCCCTGCGGAGGTGGGTCATGGGCACAATGGGAAACTGGAAGGAGTAGACCCTAGTTCAGGGCACAGAGCACATAAAAGACTTTAGAAAACATCAATTTCTCCTCTCTCTGGCCTTTCTGTCGTGATTCTCTTCACCCACCAATAATGGTCCTTGCTAGTAATAACTGTTTGACCTGGATCTATTGTGACAAGAGATATTCTGTTCTTCATCTTCTCTCTGGGGTCCACTTTGAACCCCATGCAATTTCCTCAGATGGCCTCTTCTCAGTTTCCAGGGAGACAATATGGTTTGGGAGAAGGTGGGTACCGTAAAAATACAACCTGAATCCATACCGTTGACTCATCACTTGCTATCTGGGTGAGCTCGGGGAAGTTTCTTGGCAGCTCTGGTCAGAATATCCATGAATGAGGCCTCTGGAAATGGCTAATTTCCAGTTAGGAGGAGAGGCAGGGAATGATGATTCCCACGACAAATTGCTCTAAACTTCTAATTTCCTTTAAATCATCAAACAGAAGTCTTTATGTCCCCTGAGTAGTCTGATCCTGGGTAGGGTGGCAGGAGGAGATGGAGGAAGGGAGATTGTATCACACTGGAATCTTGAATGAGTCAGGGATGCTGAGCTCAGGTCAGGAGGGACAGCTAAAGCAAAAGGGATCTTGGCCTATATTTCGTGGCAGAACAGGACGAATGTCCTCGGAATGAAGTCCAGCCCCCTGCCCATGGCCTGTAAGTTCCTACATGAGATGCCCTCACTCCTTCTCACACCTCATCCTACCTCTATTCCCAGCCACATTCTAGCTGTTTCTTGAACATAAAAACTTGTTTCCCTCTAAGGGCTTTTGTACCTGCTCTGCCTGCTTCCTGGTACCCGTTTCTGGATCTTTCCCTAGTTGGCCACTTTTCATCATTTCAGCCTCAGTTCAAAGGTCCCTTCCCTGACCATCCTGTTCCCTCACCCCTACCCAGTGCCTCCCTATCATGTCACCCTATTATTGTTTATTTATATCATTATCATTGCTAGAAATTATTGCCATTTTCTGTTTGTTTGTTTATTGTCTGTTTCCCCTCCTAGAATGTACACTCCATGAGGGCAGGGACTTTTGCCTGCTTCGCTTACTACTCTACACACTTCAGGTGCCTGGAACAGTGCCTGTCACATAGCAGGTGTTCAACAAATATTTGCTGAATAAATGAATGAATGGCGCTTCATGAATGGGCAATGTGCTTTCTGGATTAAGTTCTGGAATGGAAGGAGTGTTAAGCTTAAGACTGATCATAACTGTTGCAAGTGATCTCAAAGCATTCTCGCCTCCTCAGTCCTGGAATATGTTAGAAGCTCTAGGAGGAAGGGTAACTCCAAATGCGGCTGACAGGGGTAGCCTAGAGCATGCCATGGCCCCTGGAAAGATTCATCCACCCTCCTCTCCTGTTAAGAGAGGACCAGGAGTGGTCAGGATAGGCCCAGGGACCACCAAGCAGGGAGTGGTGGGTGACCCAGGAGATAGCATCCAGGGACAAAACAGAACTCAGAGTCATGCTGGCAGCCTGATGAAGCCTGCTCTTCTAAGGTGCTGGGAGTGAGCCAAGTCCAGAGCTGGGAAGGAAGGCCAGCCATGATGGAACTTCCTAGGGTGGGAAGGAAGCAGCCAAACCTGGCCCCGAAGCCTACGACTGGACCCGGGTGGGCCCCAGAGGGAAGAATTCAGCTCAACACCACCAACCTTTCCCCATTATTCCCACCTCTCCACACTCCCAATTGCAATTTCCTTGTAAAACCAGTTTAAAGTGGAGAGTGGTACATGGCAAGATTAATGGCTCCTGATTCACTCACCCGGGGACACTGAGCTTTGCCCTGCTCTCTTTGTGGAAAAAACCCTGGTACTTGGGACATGCCCCTTCCTGTTCTCAGCCTTCCGTTCCAGCCCGGGCACTTTGGAGGTTTTCTCTGCATTAATTTCAGACGTTGTGTAAATATCAGACCTGGGAGTTTGGAAAAGAGTATCCTTCAGCCCAAACTTTCCATCAGGCGCAAGCACCTTTCTTGGGGCAGGAATCTTGGGCCAAGAACTGAGTTCCCTCAACTTGGCGCTGACCACCAACCTGGCAGGACAGAGTGCTCCTTCCTGCAGGGGTTTGGGAAGGGGCTAGGGGACCCAGTATGACTCCTTGGTGGCCTCTCTGGGTGGAAACTGAGCCCAGGTTTCAAAAATGGTCTTCAGTAAAGGTTTCTAGAAGCCGAGGGTCCTTGCCAGAAAGGGCCACCAGGCATTTGGGGTTACAGCCAAATTCCTGAACAAAGCAGAGGGCCAGGTGCCTGAGATGCAGCTGAAAGGAAACAAGGGGCAACTAGCCCAACCCCTTAAACTCTAGGGGCAGATGCACGTTCTTGGAGTTCAGTCCTGGGGTCTAGTCATTTGGAATCAAACCTCATTCTTTTGACTCTAGTTTGCATGCCCTGATTCCAGGACTGGGAAGACTTCGTAGAGAACATCCACTTAGCTCCTTTTGGGTCATGCTTCTCTTTGAGAGCCAAAGGGAGCTGTGGACCTGGCTCCCAGAAGGTAATCTCTAAGCCCTTATTTAGCTGGGGGCCTTGGGCCATGCTGGATAGTCTATGCTAACAGTGTGATTTACGGTGGGGGTCTTGGGTCTTGTGATATCAACTTGACCTCCGGAGGGGCTGGAGACTAAGGTCAGCCATGTGGGTGGTCAGCCTTGTCTATATGACCAACCTCCAGTGAAAACCCTGGACAGCCAGGCTCAAGTGATCTTTCCTGGCTGGCAACACTCTGTGCATGCTGTAACCCATTGTTGCTGGGAGAAGTAAGCATTGTCCACATAATGCCCTGGGCGAGCACATCTGGATGCTCATGCCTGGTCTCTCTGGGACCCTGTGCTGAGTGCCTCTTCCCTTTGCTAATTTTGATGTGTATTCGTCTGCTGTAATAAACCGTAACTTGTGAGCATAGCAGCTTTGTTGAGTTCTCTGAGTCCTTCTAGTGAATTACTGGACCAGGAGGCGGTCTTGGAGACCTCCTGAAACTGCACCTTTCTGCTCCATCAGGTCAGTTTGTCCTGCCCAGGGTGGTTCAGTGTGGGTTGAGTAGACAGTGGACAAGCCCTCTTCTTCCCACAGCTGTCCTTCAGTGACACTGCTTTCCCTTCTTGGCGCATGTGCTCTGAAGAGCTGAGCATTCTTTTTTTGGTCCTCACGTGGAAGGAATAATTGCCTTTCATCTGGAAAAGTTCCAAGGACTTCTTGGCCCTCATCCCTCTCTCGTTTCCTCTGTCAAACACCCACCATGTGGAAAACTCTGCAGCAGGTGATGAGGGGGATTTAAGGAAGGACCAGTGTGAATCCCGCCCTGGGCTCACTGTGGGAGATGGGAGATAAGATGTGGGAATAAATCCTACAATACAAGAGGGGAGCCTCTCTCAGTGAGAGGGCTCCAGAAGCTACTATATAGAAATCACTCCTGTTGGGAGGACCTGAGAGAGCTTTGAAGAAGAGGTGGCTTTTGAGCTGAGCCTTGAACGATGAGGACACTCTGGGCATGTGGAGGTAGGGAGAGGGCATTCTAGGAGGAAGGGACCACATGAACAAAGGCATGGCGAAAGGAGTGGATCCAACTGGTGGAGGATCAAATAAAGTTAGAAACAAAGCTGGGCCAGATTCTGAGGAGCCTCCATGATTGGGCTAATGAGTTTGGCTTTATTCTGTAGGGGATGGGGGGCTCTCGGGGGTTTGGGGAATGACCCGATCTAAGGTGTGTGTCAGGAGGAAATCACAGCCCCCACTACCTCTGCTGGCTGATCCTTGCTCTGTGAAGTTCCCATGGTGATCAGGTTCACCTCCTCCATTACAGCAGGCGCACATGCTCCTAGAGCATTTGTCTGCCTCTGCAGGGAGATTTCACCCACTGGGGTGTACACTGGGCTTGCCCATCCTTGGGTCTCCCTCACCCTCGAGCACCTACCATAACTACTTCCTCTAAAAATGGCCGTCTGGTGAAGGTTGAGCCCAGGCCGGGCATGGTACGCAGCAGCAGCGTGAACAAACAAATCATGTCATTCAAGGCTCACAGTCGTCCTGGGAGGGGCACCGTTACTAGCCCCATTTTTAGAAAGGAGGATACCGAGGCTCAGCGTGGGTAAATGACTTACCATAAATCCCACGGCCAAGGAATGGCCGAGCCAGAATTCAAACCCAGATTAGTCTGACTCCAGAACCAGTGCTCCTAACCAATTCTCTGCTTCCCATGCCCGTGCCAGGGATGGGGGCAGGTGCTGAGGATGCAGCCTGTCACGGGTTTGTTCTTGTCACCCAAAGACCTTTGACAATCTGTGGCCTCAGCTTAAAAGCACGATTCAAAGAACGGACATTGGTTGTGTGCCTCCTACACGGGGAGGCTTCGCATTTTGACTCGAAGCACCAAGGCACCTCGGTGCTGTAGAATAAGACCCCACGAGAGGCAGAGAGCTTGCTCTCTGAGCCCCTCACAGACCTCTCTGACTCTTGACTTGTTCGAGAATAGTCGGCGAAGAGGTGCAAACAGCGACGTGAGATGATGTTGCCCCCACCCCGTTCCCGTTTCCTCCCTTTGCAGCTGTCCCTGGCGTGTCCCCAGTTCTCTGCCAGCTGTTCCTGGCTGTGCGACTGTGCCCTGCAAGGCTGTCAGGATTATGGTGCCCAACAGCCTCCCGACAGGATGTCAGAGCAGCGAGCTTCATGAAAGCGCCTTCTAGGGACCCATGCCACCGGCTGCCTCCCAGCTCCTCCCACTCAGGGTTTCTTCAACGACATCGTCCTCACAAGAAAGCTACCTTTCCCTTTTTAACAAACTGATCTCCTTCTTAAAAAAGCTGTGATAAAATACACGTAACATTTACCATCTTAACTATTTTCAAGTTCATATATTTTACAGTTCAGTGGCATTAAGTGCATTCACATTGTTTCTTAACCATCACCACTATCCATCTTTAGAACACTTTTCATCTTGCAAACTGAAATTCTGTACCCATTAAACAATAACTCCCATTTTCCCCCCCTCCCCTCTCGCCCAGCCCCTGGCAACCGCCATTCTGCTTTCTGTCTCTATGAACTGGACTACTGTCTTTCCTTTTGAGGAGGCAAATACATATCCGTAACCGGAAACGTATCTAGAGATCTTTGCATGCTATTTCTATTGGACAGGTTCCATGTTTTTCTGGACTGTTTTGTATATCCAAGGAGGCCTTCACACACTCAGGGCTCTCCCGGGTACCACCTGGCCTCCAGCATCCTGGAACGCCTTCACATACCCCAGAGAGGACCTGCGTCTTCATGGGGTTGGGCTCTAAAGCCACACACAAGATGGAAACCGGGTACGATCAAAACTCGCCTTGAAAATCTCTTAGGAAGGTGTCATGGCGGAGCCCCCCACATTCTCTCCTAAAGAGTTGAACACAATCATCTTTCTTCCATTACTGGGTGGGACTGTTGTTTGTTTATCTGAGCAGCAGATGAATTGCTTGTTAGGAGGGCCATGTTGCATGAGAAATACATGTCATGAAACACTAGATACACGTGTGGTGCCTCAAAATGCTCTCACTCTGAGAGAAACGAGGGAACAGAGGCCAACTCTGGGAGCAGCAAATTTGAGCCCCTTGTCTCTGGCTCACTGGGAACACAGACCCATCCGCGGGATGCCTGCAGAGTTGCTTATTAAAGCATGCTCTCTCCTAGTGACCGCCACTGCACTGTAGCTGAGCCTCCAACCCAGGAGAGCCTGATGCCAATTTCCCTTGATGGAAAAATTCACTCACAGCTGTACAATCAGCTGGACGAGGGCAAGGAACTAGGGCTCTCTGCATCACATGACGAGCAGACATCACTTTCTCCGACACAGCCTGTGGGCTTTCCGGAAAGTCAGGGAAAACTTTTAATTTCTCCTTTTGTATTCCCTACCGTGTCCAATAGAGAGCCTGGCATGTAGAATAGTCCAATTATGGAAAACTGCTTACTGACTTGGAAACATGTTCACCCTGTATCATAAAGCTCAAAAAGCAAGTTGCCAAATAGTATGTAGAATGCAATTCCATTCTGTTCTTACATATACCTATTCACAGAAAAAAGACCAGAAAAACATATAGAAATTTAACTCTGGTCATTGTTGGGAGGAGAGTTTATAGTAGATTTTAATTTTTTCCATTTTGAGCATTTTTATTTCCTAAACTTTCTATGCTGTTCTTTATTATTTTTTGAAAGAAAAATGTTTCTAAAAATAAAATGAAAATTTATATCCTTTAAACAAATCTACATTCAAGACAGTCGCACTAGAAAATAAGCTCCAGTCCTGCCAGGCTGTTAGGAGAACTGGAGTTTGTGGGTCAAAGCCAACGGACTCCCCAGTGACCAAGGTGACAGCCAATTAGGGTTGGTGTGGGGAGGTGGGGAGGAGTGTCTCAGGGAAAAAGGGAGGAGGGAAACAGTTCTCTATGTGTTAGAAGTCTTGGAAACCTTCTGGGAAACAGAATTTTCTTCTGTCACAGTGAGTGTTCAACAGACTCTGGGCCCAAGGTCTTTCCAGCTCATGGCTCCCTCTCCTGAAGGTGGCTCTGACTCTGAGCCAAGGGATCCCCATGAACTTCAAGGGCATGGTGTGCAGGAATAAACAGGGCTTTACACACCGCCCCTGAAGGACATGCCCCAGACTGGGTAACAAGCCCTCGTGCTTCTCTTTCTTATGCTAGATGTCAGGGTCTGGTCTGGGAAATTCATCTTCTCTCGGGGCATAGTGCACGGAATAGCCAGGAAACCATGAACTAATCAGGTAGTCATGAGTGCAAGTCCCGGCCCTACCACTTACCAGCTTTGCCTCACTTTCACTATCTATAAAATAGGGATAATTAGACTTACTTCATAGAGCTTCCTGCTGACTCGGCATGAAGTGTGTGTACAGGGGGAGTTTGGTTCAGGTCATGGGAGGGCATTTATATCCTTTGTACTCAACTTGCCCAGTCTCTGGTTAGCTTACACGCACTGACCTATTGGAAGATATATCATTTATTTAATCTGCCTTCCCTGATAGAACTTCCTTTATATCTTACAAATGAAGCATAGATCGAAAATATAACAGCAAGTCAATAAAGAATGCCATAGGCTGAATTTTGTCTCTCCCCTACCCCAAAAGATATGTTGAAGCTCTAACCCCCAGTACCTGTGAATGTGACCTTATCTGGAAATAGAATCTTTGCAGATATAATCAAGTTAAGATGAGGTCATTACAATGGTACAGTAGGCTTGCTGCAGTTTCCAGTGTGTCAGGAGACTTGTGCTAGCTTCAAGGTGGCAGCGAACGTAAGGCTCTTGTTGCATTCCTCAGGTCCCTTCCTGCTCCAAGCTTGTATGACTACCTTAAGAGCATAAGTGGGCAGGAAAGCAGCTGAGGACCTTCAGTTTGGGCAAGAGAAGGCAGTCACATGATCATCCAACCCACTGCTACAAAACGTCAGGTTCTGAGACACCAGGAATGGGCCCAGGGATACTCACGATGAACAGCTTCGAGAGTGTTTCGAGAGCACTTGCTCTGTGCTACGTACCTTGGTTTAGCTATGTTATCTTGCTTTATCCTCCCAATAAACTTATGAGGGGAGAGTCATTATACCCAATTTGCAGGTAAGGAAACTGAGGCATGCAAGACTAATCAACTCTGGCAAGGTCACACCACCGGCGAATTGGCCAAACTGGGCCTGGAGCCCTTTGACCTGACTCCACCCCTGGAAGACAGTGGCCTGATGGATTTCTTGGTGAGTCCAAGTGCTAGATATCATCAGGAAGGGAACTAGGAATAAAGTGTAGATGACAATGTGCTGGACTCTCCACCACAAAAGAAAGACAAGGTGGAGCTGGAGTTCAAGGAAGGCCAGAGTGGGCGGGGCCTGAGAGGACAGGTGCAGAGCTGGGCGGGGGTAATGTTGCTCCGTGTGGACAGTGAAGGCGCAGAAGAGCTGCCCACTGAGGTCTTCAGAATCATGAAGACGCTGAGCTCTGAGGCCAAGGAAACCTCGTCTTGTTCTCTATCCTCTCCCCGGTGTCTGGCCTACCTCCTACCATGTCATGGGTAGTGCTGGGACCCTGCAGCTTGAAAGATGTACAGGAAATGAGATGAAAGATAGCCCATGGTCCATGTTGGGTGGCCCAATGATAGAATTTGAAGCTCCAAAGGTGGTAGAACCTAAAAATGTGAATTTATTTCTAGAAGCAGCTGCTCCCCAAGACATTCGAGTCATCATGAACTGCTAAGGAAAGCTTGGAAGGGGAGCGGCCATTCCTCTCCTCAGTTGGGTCCCGCTGATGGCAGAACATCAGCTGGCCCAGGTGACTATGCAGAGTCCCCGGGCCCTGGCTGGAGTGGGATGGGGCTACTAAGATGGCTGGGCCAGTGGGGACTGTTCTTAGACAGCTGCCATGTTCCGGAGATACAGCACTGAGAGCTGGGAGACTGGGCCCTAGTTCCAGCTCTGACAGCCACACCTCTAGCCAGAACATACTCTTTTCTAGGTCCCAGCTTCCATATCTATGACAAGAGAAAGATGCACCACCCGATGGCTTTCAAAAGACATAAAATCAGAATTGTTCTCATAGAACCTGACACAGACCCTCACAATCACTGCCCCTCTCAACTCACTTCTGTGGCCCCTCAGGGGTGTCAGAGACACCACCCCCCATGCCGACTCCCTGTGGAGCATGGTTTGAAAAGCACTGGATTGAAGTCACTCAGCAGACTTTGACTGAGCACCTACTGCATGCTAAGCATTTTCTAGGTGTTGGAGATAGAAGACGATCAAGACAGACAGGGCTCCTGTCCCATGCAGCTTTTGTTCTTGGAGGGGCTGGGAACGGGGCAGACAACCACCAAGGAAAACAACCAAGCAGCAACTTTTAGATAGTGATAAGCTACAGAGAAAATGCAACAAAGGATTGCTGGGGCGTTGGGGTGGAGGTGTTCATCTTCTTGAAATTGGGTGGCCAACTTAAAGGCTTCACCGAGGAGGTGACATCTGGACCTGAATGACCAGAATGAACCAGCCATGCAAAGTGATGTGGGAAGGGCATCCAGGCGGGGGAGACCATGCGGGCAAAGGCCCTGAGGTGGGAACGAAGTGGGAGGCCAGTGGCTGGAGGGTGGTGGGTGAGGGAAGAGTGAATCGTGGACGCTAAGACGGTGGGGAGACAGCTCCTGAGGGCCTTGGGCCAAAGAAGGGGATTGGGCTTTATTCTTAGTGTGAGAGGAGCACATCTCTACGGCCTTCTAAGAGCCTCTGCAATCCCCAGAGGGCTGAGGCGGGCGTGATTGCTGCCTGCATCTAAGGGTAGGTCATCCCCCAGGGTACTTGGAGTGACTGAGGAGTAGTCCAGACTAGTTGCCAGTTTCCAGCCATCGAAGTTGCCTGAGCCTTATCTGGTGTATATAAGAGTCTTGCTAACCCCTGTGGGTAAAGCCCGGGCACCCCCAGGCACAGAGAGGGCAGAGAGAACTCCTGAGAGACGAGCGATGGAGGCCAAGGCTCTGAGTCAGTGCTAGGAGCTTCCTTGACTAACAAAGCCACTCCAACCCCCAACCTGGCTACATAGCAGTCCTCTCCCTCAGGGATGGGTTTGAACACAAGCTAAGCAATCAGGTTCCCTCACACCAGGGGGATCCTGTCTCTTAAAACATCACCAAAGCAAGTTACAGCAGAAGCCACTGCAGGCTGGGCTTAGGAAGCAAGTAGGAATCCCAGAATGAGGCTGCCCTAAGGGGAATTAAGGGCTGAGGAAAGGGCTGAAGAAGCCCCCTGGCTGGGCTGCGTGGGCCTGGGTGGGGGTGATGCCCACCGATGGAGTGGTGAGGACAGGGGACAGAGACAGGTAGGTAGACAGGGCACCTCTTTGCTCAGCTCTGGGGCTGCCAATCCCCCCCTGGGGATGCTACTCACTGAGACTTCTGGGAGACTGGTGCCCCCTGGAGTCGGACAGCTAGTAGAGCACACAGGGTTAGGCCTGCAGCCGATGGGGTAGGAGGGGTGTGTGTGGAGCCGGCAGGGCAGTCAGGTCTGGAGAGAGAAAGTGTTCAGAGGCAGGACTCAGCCAAGGAGCCAGGGCCCCACCCTCCGGAAAACCACACTGAATGTTCTACTTCTCTCCCCATTTTTCTTTTAAATCCAGGGAAAAAAAGGAACTAAAATGAGCTTCCAACATGACCAACCTTTAAAAGGAAGGTAGCAGGTAGGAGGTGGAAAAGGAGAGGTTGGGTCCAGCCTTGCCCTGTGGGTGGAGAGGGCTTGTTGGGTCAGTGACTGCGTTTGAAGTTTAGGGTTTTAAGCTCTACTTGGTGGGGTCTCCCTTGTCCTGGGTTGGCCCTGGGGCCCTGGTGCAGCAGCCTCATTCCTGCTGCAGCATCAGACCTGGCTGACTGCCTAGATCAGCATCTCTAGACTGAGTCCCTCACTCTGCTCTAGGGAAGAAGAGTTCTCTGGTCACATTCAATGTGAGGAACTTGATGGATTTTTCCAATGCCCCTTAGCATATTGAGAAGTCCTGCAAGAAATGGGCACTTTTTATTCTGTTTAACCCTTAGGGATGAGATCCTTTTTACATGCAATGCTATTGACATCCCTGGAAGGAATGTTCTACTTTGGGGAACCCTGGCCTAGCTTTTTCTGCCCCTTGGGACAAATGTACTTTAATCCAGGGTCAAGGACAATTGTGTTAAGGAAGAAGGGCCCCTGTCTCAGGCAGGAGAGGGGAGGCAGGCTTCCACTTTCTCACTCCCCTAAAGGACAAAGGTGAGGCCAGAGGCTGAAGTTCTGTCTGCAGGGAAGGGAGGACAAGTCACCTTGAGAGGCAGGGCTAGAGGGAGGGGCTTAGAACCAAATGCAACAAGAGGAACTGTTTTGGGCTTTAAACTAGGGGTTCAGAATCAGGACTGCATTAGAATCACCTGGGGAGATTTTGAAAAATGCAGATTACTAACCTGCCGCCCACTACCAACAACCTCTGGGGGCACATGAGGCCTGGGAAACCCTTGTTTCTCAAAAGCTCCTTAAATGTTTCTGATTTAGGGACAGAGGTTACCTCTGGTGACAGCCTTCCAGGCCCCTTTTTCAGTGCCTTGTAAAACTGGCAAACATCTGCTACATCCCTGAGTCATCCTAAAATCCAGGTGTTCCCCTGAACCATCTGAATAAGCAGGTCAAAGTGAGGGGGTTTGGTCGGGAGGAGGAAGGAGCATCCTCGATGGAGAAGGGAAGTAGGCGGGGGAAGGTCAGGGAAGATCCAGGGTTTGTTGGGGAAAATACCCCTACATATGACCCACGGTGGTGGCCAGGACAAGGAAGCCCAGGTTTCCTGAGAGAGATGGGAGTCTGGGCTCCCCGCTTGCCCAGACATTTCTCTTCTAAAGGGTTTTCTTCCCAAAAGCAACCCTGGGGCCAGGAAGGACCCTGGAAGGACAGAGTCAGAAGGTGGCCCAAGGATGGGCAATGGGTGGTCCCAGGACAAAATGTGTCCACAGTTGGATGGGATGGCGCAGTTTATGTGACATAGCACCTCCTATTACTGGTTTGGATGTGACATATGATGTGGCGGAGGAGCCTCAGAAGCCTGGTTAAAGCCGTGGCTCTGCCAAGAGCAGCCTGTGTCCTCCCAGTCCAAGGCCCTCCCCTCTCTGGGACTCAGTCTCTTCACCTGCGTGATGAAGGAGCCAGGTGATTTAAATGTCTCCTTAGTCCCCCTGTGCTCTAATGCTTCATGATTCTGAGAAGGCTCAGGGAAGTTTGCTGATTTCCCAAATCCACCCATTTGGCTAGTGGCTTTCAGTTAGGCCTTAATTTGTTGTGATTTCAATTCCATGTGGTTGAGTAATGGTTCCATTTTAAAGAAAGGAAAATGGAGGTATTCAGTGACGTGCCTGCACTGAGATAAGTCTCCAGGTTCCTGATCCTGATTTGGTCCTCTATTCAGCAGCTTCCTCAGTTCTGATGTCCCATTCCTCCCTCCCTCCCCCTATGGGGATCCAGCTCTTGGGACTGTCACAGCTCAATGGCTGTATCTGCAGTTCCCTCTAGAGGGCGCTGCTGCCTGGTGCGGTAACCTGACCCTAGCAGACACTGGGAACCAGAGGTCCTGGCTTCTGGCTTTCTTGGGATAGAGTGGCAAAGTGGAGGATGCCTGTTTGGGTGTTGCTGGCACTTTCCTTGTCAAGAATTGAGAGGAATTTATAGTGCAGTGGTCCACTGGTTTGTTCATTCATTCATTCAGTCTGTCTGTGCCCAGCACTGGCTTGGGCACAATGCACACCAGATACAAAAGAGTCCTGCTTGGGCTTCACAGGCACCGCCAGAAGGCAGCTTCCTGGACAGTAATTTCTCACTGGATCTCGACCTGTGAGGGCAGGGCTTAGTATCTCCATTTTACAGATAAGGAACTTGAGGCTCAGAGAGGTGAAACAATTTCCCCACATCACACAGCCAGTCAGTGCCCAGTTCATGTGACTTCAAGTCAGTGCTCTTCCCCCTGCACACACTGGAGGATGCACACATTGGGCTTCTTGCTGAAGCTAACCGTTCTCCCATCTTCTCACCCCTTGCTGGGAGCTGTGTGTGTGAGGAGGTGCTGACCCTGCACCCCCAGAAGCAGAAGGCATTATCGTGGCAACCGTGTCCCAAACAGCAACCTTCTTTGACCTCATGATCATATGTCCATACCTGCTGATACTGTAACTTTCCATAGTGGGACCTTTAAAAACCTCAGATAATCATAACAGCTGCTATTTTATTGTAGGTCTACTTTGTGTCAAGTCCTTTATTTGCTTTATCTTGAATTCTCTCAGCTGTCTCACAAGCCCAGTTTCACAGGTGCAGAAACTGAGGCTCAGAGAAGATGACTTGTCTAAGTGCTCATAATTCGGATTTCAACCTGTATCTGGGCCACCAAAGTCCAAGTTCTCTCTACTTTACCTCTGTGCCCCTGGCTCTTTTTTCATTTGTTGTCTCCTCTTTACTGCCTGCCAAACTCTCCCTTCTTGCCCTCCTACCCCCAGCTTACCTTCCTGCTGTTACACACAGTTGGGCATGGCCTGACCCAATGACTAAATGAAGATCTGGAGCAGAGTTTCTTAATCTTGGCACTAGAGACATTTTGGGCTGTATAATTCTCTCTTGTTGAGGAGAAGGCACTGTCCTGTGCATTGTAAATGTTTAGCAGCATCCCTGGTCTCTACCCACTGGATGCCAGTAGCATCGCTCCTCTCCCATGGTGACAACAAAATTGTCTACAGACACGACCAAATGTTCCCTGGGGGGCAAAATAGCTCCCCAGTTGAGAACCACTGCTTTATAGAAATGAGGGGTCAGGGTTAAGTTGATTATAACCTGTCTTCCCCATTAGACCATGAGTGGCTGGAGGGCAGGAAGAGTGAATTGTTTTATTCACTGCTGTGTTACCCACACCTAGTGCCGTGCCTGGCATGTGACAAGTGCTGCTGAAAGAAGAATGAATGAATGAATGAATGAGTAGTTTCCACGGACATGGTATGTTTCAGGATGAGGGCCTGAAGGCCTAGGTTCCCTTCCAGATCCTCACTGAGCTGCACTGGGCTGGCCTGGAGCACAATACCTTTTCCTCTCTAGGCCTTGGTCCCCTTTGCCATATCTTAAATAAGGGTCCTCACTGGCCCTGAAGCCCTGGACGTCTGTGGTCTGGAAACTGCCATGTTCCACCTCAGAGGCCCGGAGTCCAGGGTTTGAGGAGAGGGGCCGTCTCCCAGGCCGGACACTGAGATCTGCCCAGTCTTGAGTTTCTCCTTCCTACTCTGGCTCCTCAAGTCAAATCAATTACAGAGAGACGGGAAGTCCCCCCCACCCCCGCTCCCTCCCGCCCCAAGACCGTATGCAGCAGAGGTGGCTTCTTTCTTGGGTGTGTGTCTTAAAAGGAAAAACATGCAACCTCAAAGGTAACCAAATATCCAAATCACGGTGCCCAGCATCACACACCCCAAATCCACCTATTCATGAGTTTAACAAAAAGCTTCTTTAGGATACACTGTAAGGCCATTGAGAGGGAGAAAAGTCGCCTCTTACACGCCCAGGCCAGCCCACAGGGCCGCCCTCCCAGCACACACATACACACACTCTCACACACACACACATACTCGGCCGCTTACAAGAAGGCTCTGAGTTTTTAAAAGTAAACTCTACCGTTTCCGTTCTTGCCCTGGATTCAACTTTTGAAAAAAGGAACCGTTTTACCGTTTTCCCTACACATTCCGTCTCTCTGGTCCTCCCTTTGCCTCAATCCTGCTCCCTCCCCTCTGCACCTACCCTTGCCCGCCCCCAGCAGCCCATCCTCTGCAGTCTCCACTCCAGCCCCCACCGTGCCCAGGGGCCCAGACCCCCTGACGGGGATGGGGCTGTTCTGTTAGGTCAGGGGAAGGAGAGCAGCCTCCCCAGGGGAGATGCCACACAGACAGCCCAACCTTTGCCCCCTGGAACAGGGCTTTCTTAAGGAAGGAGGGTGGTAGTAAAGCTCCCATCAGGACCCAAAGCATGGCCCAGAGGCAGCCTGGGGACAGCGGGGGAGGACGGTTCCTGGCTCCCATTTCAAGATCTGTTCCCATCCACAGACCCCCTTTACCAGGGCAGTCCATTAGCCCTGTCCCTTCTCCTGCTCCACTTGTAAGCAGGCTTGTCCTCTTCCTTGAACTTGCCCTTCACTCCTACCTCCAGCTTCCATCCCTCGCTGCCTCTACTCCCATGATACTTAAGGGTTTTGTTCCTACAGGGGCAGCAAGGATGCCCCAGCGCCCGCCAGCTGGAGCCACGAGGCAGGAATTTCTCAGAGACAGAAATATCATCAGGATCAGAGTCTTTCAAATTCTTTTGATCACAACCCGCAGTAAGAAATACATTATACAAATATCAAATTTGTGTCTGTGCGTGTACATATATATTATCAACATATATATACTTATGTAGACGTGCATAAGTATATATCAGAAAGAAAAGTTTCCAGAAGCAATACTTACCTTTATGACATGGGAGGCAATATGAGATTATTCTTTCCTATTTCATTAAACCTCCACGATATTGGTTTCAAAACCGGCAGTTGGACCACTCCTGTTCTAGATGTGCATGTGGGAGCGGACTAAAAATGACACTCCGAACAGGGTCCTGTGGGCTTCCCCTGGCTCAGCTGAGGTCTTCCTAGTATCCAACAAGAAGGGCCTTGGGGGCACCAGGTTCTAGAAGGGATCATTAAAAAAATCCACACCAAAAGTTGGACACATGGTCTTTTACTAAGACAGAACTGGGACCCCAAAGGGGCCTAGAAACCACTCGAGGAGAGGAATTCAGGTTTGTGGTACCTGCTGAGAGCCGAACAAGGCACGCACATTGGGTCTTTTAATCCTCACAAAAATCCCCAGTCGGAGGTTTTCATCCCCTTTTTAGAGAAGAGGAAACTGAGTTTCCTTTGTCAAGGAAACCTTGACAAAGTCATGTAGCTAGTAGTTGGCCGAGCCGGGATTTGAACCCGGGTCTGCCTTGGCCGGCAGGCTGCCCACCCACATGGCTCTTTCCCACCAGCTCAGCAGGTGAGCTCTCTCTTGGACTCCCTCTCAGTCTGGGGAGTCTGACAGGCCATTCTGGGCCTGTGAGGATGGAGAGTGCCCCATCTTGGCGGGGGGGCGGGTACAGGCTGCCTGGGATAGGAGTGTGTGTGTGAGAGGGTGACAGGGGCAAAATGTGTGCCTGGGTGTGAGGAAGGGCATGGAAACAGGTGTGGCTCACACCAGACAGCGCAGGAGCTCACCCCTCAAGCGCACAGACTTCCTCCAAAGAAGTAATCATATATGTTGTTTTCCCCTCTGGATTCTTTGCTCTTGTGTTGATCAGAGGGCTTTCAAATAATAAAGGAAGAATGCCAATTTAAGTATGATTTTCACTGAAAATTCTAGGAAGGAAAAACTTCTACCTAAGATTAAAATCAGTAATAATAATAATATCGAACAGCTTTGAGTACCTGTCCAGTGGCAGGCACTGTGCTAAGAGCTTTGCTTGGGTCACATCACAGCTTCTGTTTATTGAGGACCCGCTATGGGCCAGCACTGAGCACAGAGCCTGGCACCTAGGTGGTGCTTAGTAGATGTCAGAGAATGAATGAATGAATATACCAGGCGTTTAGCTAGAAACTGCACAGAAATACATCTAATTTAAACACAACTTGATGTAACCTGAGGAGTTCCAGCGTTTCTCTGAGAGAGATTTTCTTCCTTTTGATAATTCCTCCATCCAAAACTTCTTAAACTGGAGAGATCTTTTGTTCTGTAATTTTTTTCTTTCAGATTAGAAGCGTCTCCCCAACCCCACACTCCCACCCCTAACAAGCCTTTGGGTTTTCTCCCCCATTGCTTTTCCATTCCTGAGTAGTCTCTTCCGGGCTCAGTGACTGACAGGCCAACACGCCAACATGGATCTTCACAGAGCCTCCTAAGCCCCTTTGCCCCTTCTCCTTGGCAGCCCAGAAGACAAGGAAGAGAGAGGAGGATTTGATCCCAGACCTCCGGACCCTTCAATCAGTACTAGTGATCAACTATGGCCTCAGAAAACCTAGATTCTAGTCCTACCCCTACCCCTAAGTCACAGTGCAACCTTTAGTGAATCATCACACCTTTCTAAGTTCACTTTCACTTATCATGAGATGAGATGCATGTGTTTCAGACTGTCAGCTACCCGCCCACCACAGCATCCAGGAACCAAAATGCCACACTAACCCAGTTCAGCTTTGCATCTTCCTCCCTTCCCTCCTGGTAGCCAGCCACCCCCGCAGAACTGGAAGTTACGCATCAATCAAAATGCAGAGACCTGGGCTCCTTGGTGGTGAAACCCTAGAAAAACCCCATCAGAACCCCGCTATGACTGCAAGGAGGAGAATGATGAAGAAGTTTGGGTTGGATCCTGTCCCCCAATAGGAGATGACTCCCACCCCTACAGTTTGCTGTAGCCTAGAATGTGGGTTCCACTGGCATTGACAACTGCCTACCCAACCCCAGGGGTAGAAAGGGTTCCTGCTCCACCATCACTGGCTCCTTCTGCAGAGGGATCCAGAGATGGAAAGGCAACCAACCCATGGCCATGTGTCCTCCCCTCCCCTCCTCTTCCTTGAGAAATGCCCCTTCTTGGTGGCATGTTCAGGGCGCTGCTCTTGTCTCCCTTGCTGGCAGCTCAGGAGCCCTGTCCCAGGCTCTGCCAATTCCTCCTGGCTTTCCCCCACCCCTCCGGGTGCCCAGTGGCCAAGGAAGTGGGACCAAAGTGTTCTCTCAGCCTCTACTTAGGCACCTGCTGGGTATCTGACACACTGCCGTGTCATTTCGTTTATTCCTCAGCCACTCTGCTGCTGAAGAGGCCTCCTCCTTCCCTACTGACAGAGGGCAGGCCAAGGCTCAGGAAGATGAAGCAACTCCCCCAGCTCAAAAACAGCACAGCGGGATTTGGACCCACAGTTTCCTGACTCTGGAGCTGCTACTCTGTCCACTACGGCTCCTCCCAGACCCTGGGGCTTGAAAAGTGGGTCCCTTAATTCTGGGGACCAGGAGACAAGAGCCCCTCCTCACGTGTCCCTTCGCTCCATTCACTCTGAGTCTGCAACAACCAGAAAGTTTGCTCAAGTCCACTGCGGACGCAGCCGGTGGACGTCGGGGCCCCCAGCACACACCTCCCCGGGGTGTGGGGGGAGACGGAGGCAGCACAGCCTCCAGCACAGAGGGGGCAGCCACAGCACCGCTCCCGGCTCGCCAGGCGCCCTGGGAGAGCCTCTCTCTGGAGGGCAGGAGACGGTTACCTTGAAGAGTTGGGCTCCCTTCTCCAAGAACTTCAGTCCCATACACTTGGCGAGGCAGCGGGGTCTCCTGGGGCCAGGAGGCCCGGGTCTCGCCGCGCAGAGGGGGAGACGCTCTGGGAGGGCGCTGCGCTCGCCTCCTCCTGCCGGCGTCCTGTCCGCAGGTCCCCTCGGGCGGTGGCCGCAGCGGCAGCGTCTGGGTTGCGGAGTCCCGGCCGGCCTAGGGAAGGGACACTGAAAGGCGCCCGGAGCCCCCTGGCACCCGTGTCAGAGGCCGGCCGGCGAGGGTGCTGAGAGAGAGACTTGAGCAGCGCCGCGCGCGTCCTCAGCTCTGCGAGCCCCCTCTGGAGCGGCGGGAAGGTAGGTGGGCGGGCGGGCACGGCGCGCGGTGACACATACATAGGGGCGGGCGGGGGAGGGGAAGGCCCAGGAGGGGGGCGGGAGGGGGCGAGCGCGAAGGGAAACCCCACCCCCGGGGGACCCGAGGGGCGGCCGACAAGGGGAGGGGAAGGCAGAGGCGTCTGGAGCGCGCCGGTCCGCAGCTCCGAATCGGCGCGCGGCTAGGGAAGCCGCCGGGCGCGCAGGGCGCGAGAGGAGCGCTTTCCGCCGCGGCGCGGCCCCGGCAGTCCCGGCGCCCGCGGGAGGACGGCGGCGCGGGAAGGGCTGGAGGGCCCGCGTCTGCAATGCGGTCGGCCGCTCCGCAGTCGGAGGGGCCCGGGAGGGCTGTACCCGCACTGGCAGCCCCTGCGGGCCCGGCTCCGCAGCCGCCGCGGCCGGGCAGGGCTCCCCGGCGCCCGCGCGGGGGTCTGCAGCTGACGCCCCTCAAGATGCGATCGGGAGGGGCGTGGCCCCCTGCTCCCAGGCCACAATTCGGAAGGACCCTCCTGAAGAGCTGGCTGAAAGCTTTTGGGGATGCGGCGAGATGGCAGGGGAGTGCGGAGCGGGGCTGGGGGTGGCGGTGGGGAGGAAGTTAGGGGACAGCGGCGAGGCGTGCTGGGGGCTGGGAGCCTCAAGACCAAAGGCTGAGGGTTTTCAAAATCTAGGAGAGGCCAAGGACATCTCAAATGAAGCAGGAATTCTCCAGAGACCACCCTCCTTAATTTTGTTTCCACGCAAAAGTATAAAAGAACTGACAGGTTTTGAAGACCTTCTGAGCTGGTTGTTTAATACACATTAATGTCTCATTTAATTTTCTCAAAGAGCCCAATGAGGTAAATACACGTAAATATTACAACTAATCTCCCCTTGCAAAAAAAAAAAAAAAAAAAGTGAAAACTGAGGCTCAGAGGGTAATGGAGTTACCAGTCAAGGTGGGGTTTGAATTCAAACCCAAGGTCATACTCTCTGCTGCTACGCAAGCGGCTGGTTCAGCCTTAGCACTTTGGGGGACCCAGGCTGGCTGGCAGCCTTCAGGGTCCTTATGGAGGAAGCTGCTGGTGATTGACACTAAGATTTAGTGGCCTTGGTCGGTGTGGTAGAAGCCGCAAGACCCCTCACTGTGCAGGGACTGAATGGAGAAGGCCAAAAAGTGGGATCTTTGCGGGCTGCCCATTACAGAGGTAACAGACCCAGCTTTTCCTTGGTTAAAAGGAGTCGGAGTGCCTCACTTTCCCCAGCGTGAGTCCTCTGCAATTGTGTGGGTATTTTACTGGCCATCTCTTCTGCGGGGCAGGACTGGCCCTGGCCCAGCACATTCTCTGGAGCTGCCCCCCACCCCTTCCCTGCACAGGACAGTGACGCCTAGGGAGGGCGTGGTGCCCACTCCACCCGCTGGTCCGGGGAGCTGGGGTTAAGGTGTTCCATTGGTTGGCGGTTCTGGCTTCACCAGTGTTCTACCTGAGTCTGTTGGCTTCTCCGAGTCAGGTCTCTAAGTTGCAGAGCACTTTGGGCACTGCCGACAGGACAGTGACCAGAGCCCCTTAGGCGGAAACAGCAACTTTCAAAGAAATGGGATGAAATCTTACTAGTTACTGGCCCTAATGTCGGGACCAGGGGAAATGACCCTTCTAGAAAAAAACAATCTTTAAAATTCCAACAGGAGGGTCATGAATTCTCATGTCAGTATTCATTCATCAGATGCTCTTGGTGAGAACAAACTGCACCCTCATCTGTGAAATGGGGCCATATCTGACTTATATCCCAGGACACGTGGGGTTAGTGAAGAACAATTCAATTCAAGGACAAATATTAATTAGGTAATTAATCTTTGTAATGAAGAGAATGAATGTTTATTGATCATCTAGTTTGTACCGAAACTAAGAAGCATATAATAGGCACCTATTGTGTGCCAGACACTGCTTGATACCACGGCCTGGCAGGTGGCTCTCATTACCATTTTACCCACTAAGAAACTGAGACTAAGAGGCCACCCAGGTAGTGAATGAGTGCAGGTTGGTATGACTCCACACTGCCTACCTTTACAGGCTGCAGAAAACCCAGCATGATGGGAAAGCATTTGGATACTTTAAAGACCGTGTGGAGAGAATCAAAGGGCATGAGTGTCTGAAAGCCCTTGGTGGCATATGGACGTTCCCCTATTCAATGCAGGCGTCTACACAAGGGAACTCGTTGTGTAGTATTTCTGATCCTGGTCATCTCTCCTCTGCTCAAATACTTTGTAGTTGCCCACTGCCTTTTCCAGGCTGCCTGACCTGGTCTGCTGTCATGGGCAAGTTCTAACCTCTCACTGCTCAGAGTAGTCTACAGACTAGCACAGTCAGCTGGGAGCTTGTTGGAAATGCAGACTCTCATGCCCACCCCAGACTCAGAATCTGTATTTTAATAAGACCCCCCAGGTGTTTTCTATACCTGCTGATGTTTGAGAAGCACTGTGCTGGCATTGTTCAGCAGGTTTACTCATTACAGAACAAGAGAATCTCTGAGCTTGGAAGGGCTCCTAGAGAATGTTGAGGACAACATTTTCTGGGTCTTCACTCAGCCTGGGACTAAGTTCTAGGGCAGGGCACTGGAGACAGCCCTCCTAGGATGCCATCACTCCATATCCCAGTAATTATGGCTGTGTGCCACATCACCCCAAAACTTACTGGCTTAAGACTCATTTACTATCTCTCATGGTTTCTATGGGTCAGGAATTTGGGAGAAGCTCGCCCAGGCAGTTCTGGCTTGGGCTGTCTCATGGGGTTGCAGTCAGATGTCAGCTGCAGGCCCATCATCTGAAGGCTAGACCGAGGCTTGAGGATCCAGGTCAGAGGTGGCTTACTCACATGGCTGGCGAGTCGTCGGTGTTTGCTATTGGCTGGTGGCTTCAGATCTTCTCCATACAGGGCCTGCTGGTGGAGCTGCCTCATGGCATGACACCTGGCTTCCACCACAGTGAGTGATACAAGAGCCCAAGGGGAAGCCACAATGCTTTTATGTCCTAGCTTTGGAAGTCACACATGGTCATGTCCACTGTAGTCTATTGGTCACATAGGGCCAACCCTGTATTAGTGTGGGAAGGGACATACAAGGGTGTGAATACCAGGCATGGGGATCGCCGAGAGGCATCTTGGAGGCTGGCTTCTACCCTCCATTAAACTGACTGTTAGAGGATGGCCAGTCTCCCAGTCCATCTAACTGTATCATCATGTTATTGTCCCTTACATGGTGATACCGTGTAAATGCCTCACTAAGTCCAAGTGTAAGGTGTTTTCAGAATTCCTCTGAAGCATCTTTCCAATACCCCTGTATGAGTAAGGGGTCTAGCCTGCTCTCTGGGACAACACATCTGTCTCAATTTCTGCAGGACAGGCTTCATTTAGCCCAAGAGGGTTTTCATATCATCCCTCTATGTCTCTCCTCACAGCAGAATGCCCTCAGGTCCTTCAGCTGTTTCCCAAAGGAGTTTCCTTCTGGCTTCCTCACTCTCTGGAAACTCCTGTTTGTGGATGCCCCTCAAATGTGTAATTCCCAGCATTGGATGCCCAAGCTCAGCTGTGGACTGACCAGGGCAGAGCCAAGACAACCTTTCCCTCTCACCGTTTGGGCATTCTGCTCCTACTGGCGCCACCAAAGATTGGTGAGCCTTTGAACTTATGCTTTTGGTTGATATTGAAACTTGTGGACAGTCGAAACTATCAAACTGTTTTCATGCTGGCCACCATGAAAGGGCTTCCTGTGTATCTCAAGCAACAAAACAGGGTTGGGGAGGGGAAGGTTCCCTGTATGTTCAAGAGCATTGGATGTGAATCCCATGTCTGGCACAGAGATCTTGGGCAAGTTTTGTAACCTCTCTGGGTCTTGGTGTTCTCATCTGAAAACTGGAGCTACCTTATGGAATTGTTGTGAGAATTAGAATGAGCTAGGATGTCAGCACCGAGCAAATGATCTGGCTCGAGGTGCAAGGTGGTTAGCTTTCTTCCCTGTTGCCCTTCTTTGCACTTTGATGTCCCTGAATAAGTGCATTCTCTTCTGTATGCTGGTTTCTGGGTTTGTAAAAGAAGCTAAAAATACTCACCTCATAGGAGTGTGGCAATGATTAATACTATATGTAATGTGTGTAGAAAATGCTGTGATCCTTTCTGGAAGCAAAGGGCCATAGAAACATGATAGAGAAAAGCCTTCTTATTGCAGAACTGGGCCGGGGAGTGGAGTCTTCTGAGAACTAGTGGAACATTTGAAAAGTGCCGTTTTATTTCTTTAACACCGTGCGAATGACAAACTCAGAGGGAAATGTTCTAATAATAAAGAGCATGGGGTACGTTAATGAAACACTTACAATGCCACACTGGACTGTGTGGAATAATGATGTACAGTAACAGGAAAGTGCTGTGTCATTTAAGACATAGAAGTTGAAGGGCACGTTTAAGGAAACTTTCATTCCTTGAAGATTCAGTTTGATTTTTTTCCCCCGAATTCATCGCAGATTTTATTTTCAATAAACCCCGCCATTTATAAAAGAGGAAATCAGGGCAAGCATTTTACTCGTGACTCACTTGTGTTTTTTGTTTGTTTGTTTTGTTTTGTTTTAATTTTTTGGCCGGGCTGCGCGGCATGCGGGCTCTTAAGTTTCCTGGTCAGGGATCGAACCCGTGACCCCCTGCAGTGGAAGCGTGGAGTCTTAACCACTGGGCTGCCAGGGAAGTCCCTCAGTTGTGTTTTATCACCGAGAATATGCAGGGAGTGATGCCAGGTGGGGTGTTACCGTGTTCGTTTCTACCGTCATAGTCGTCAACATCATTATCATCCTCGTCACCAATTACAAAAACACTTTTCAAGCAGGTCTGGGGTAAGAAGAGGTGTAGAAGGATGCTTCCCTAGGTAACTCCAGGCCCCAAAGCTCCTGAAAGCCTCCCCATCTTTTCTCTTCCCCACCCTGCATCCTATGGGGCACCTCCCGCACCCGGGCCTGAGCTGGCTCTTCTCTGCTCTTCCCTTTATTCCAGCCATGAGTCTTTGGGGACTGACCGCCCAGACCTTGTCACACTGGGCTTGATGTTTTCATTTTCTTTCACTGGTAAACATTGTGTCATTCTGGAAAATTTTTCCTAGATTTTTACACATTATAGTACAGATACAAAATATGTATAAAATGAACAAATATGGTACCCCACAAACAAATGCTTGTTAGAAATGAAATATAAGAGGGACAGACAGCAACTCCGTAGTTTGAAAATGATCTGCTAAGACACAGGCATGACTTTTCCTCACAAAACTTGGTACTCATTTGATATACGGTGCTGGAGAATAGTCATCTTGACATTTTGGTTGTTTCTCTTGATCTATTTGGTTTTTTAATGTGTATTCCTTCAAGAGGAGAAAACCCAGAATATATAACAAAACTCAGAATATGAGAAAAAGTCTTATTTAAGTAGATTCTCTTTTATTCTTAGGACATTTACTTGTTAGCATTTTAATCTTGAAAGAGTCATAAAAATAGGCATTAAAAATGCTGGAGGGGGGCTTCCCTGGTGGCGCAGTGGTTGAGGGTCCGCCTGCCGATGCAGGGGACGCGGGTTCGTGCCCCGGTCTGGGAGGATCCCACGTGCCGCGGAGCGGCTGGGCCCGTGAGCCATGGCCGCTGGGCCTGCGCGTCCGGAGCCTGTGCTCCGCAGCGGGAGAGGCCACGGCAGTGAGAGGCCCTCGTACCACAAAAAAAAAAAAAAAAAAAAATGCTGGAGGGTTCTCTGACTGGTCTCAAAAATCCCAAGTTTAAAAAAATGGGATTTCAGTTTCTTCATGGGCTAGCACAGCCTCATCATCGTGGTAATATTTATTGGTTTGTTTATTTGTTATTTATAATATTTAATATTTAGTATTGTGGTAAAATATAAGTAACATAAAATTCATCATTTTAACAGTTTTACGTGTTTAGTTCAGTGGTATTAAGTACATGCACATTGTTGTGCATCCATCCCCACCATCCATCTCCAGAACTCTTTCATCTTCACAAACTGAAACTCTGTACCCATTAAATAGTAAACTCCCCACACCCTCTCTCCCTCCAGCGTCTGGCAACCACCACTCTACTTTCTGTCTCTGAGTTTAACTACTCTAGGTACCTCGTATAACTGTAATCACACAGTATTAGCCCTTTATTGACAGCTTGTTCATTTAGCCTAACGTCTTTAAGGTTCATCCATGTTGTAGCAGGCGTCAGAATTTTCTTTATTTCACAGTAATATTTACTGGGTCCTTACCATGTGCCAGGCCCTGTGCTAAGTGCTTTGTTAAACCTCATAATGATCCTGTGAGGTCTTGTGGCCTCCATTCCACTGATGAAGAAACTGAGGACAGGGAAGTTTAGTAAGCTGCTCAAGTTCATGCAGTTGCTAAATGGTAGAACCAGGCATCTAATCCAGGCCACCTGGCTTCAGAGCTCTCATACTTAAAGAAAATGTCAATATCAATCATTTATTGAGCACCTGTGTGCTTGGTACTACGCTAGGCATTGTACCATTTCCCCCCCCCCTTTCTTTCTTTTGATATATAATTTACGTAGAATAAAGTGCATCTTAAGTATGTACTTTATTCTATGTAATTTTTTTTACATCGACAAACACCATTGTAATCACAACCAAATCAGGATGTAGAACATTTTCAGCTCTTTAGAAGGTTCCCTTGTGTGTGTTCTAGTGAGTACACCGTCTCCTGCCCCCTTCTCCCCTCGGCCCCCGCCCCAGGAAGATCACTGTTCTAACCTCACTGACAGACCAGTTTTGTCTATTTTTTACTTGATAGAAATGTGATCTTCACATGAGTACTCTTTTTTGTCTGGCTTCTTT
Organism: Physeter macrocephalus; assembly: GCF_002837175.3. Taxonomy (NCBI): domain Eukaryota; kingdom Metazoa; phylum Chordata; class Mammalia; order Artiodactyla; family Physeteridae; genus Physeter; species Physeter macrocephalus. Next base: position 44,512,318 of record NC_041224.1, read on the forward strand.
CACTCAAACCAGAGGCAAACTGGAGAGGGTGTGGCCCACCCAAAGGGACAGCCATTAGCCAGCTCCAACTAAATGTTGCCATTCAGGAGTTCAGGCTCAATGTTGCTGGGTCATGTAGTAGTAGTAGTAATAGTAGTTATTATTGTTGTTTTCCTTGAGAAGCCAAATATCTAGATTTTTATGGAATATCAAATTATGATTAATTTGAAAAGTTATAGTACATGTCAAAACACTGAAGGATAAGCAAAATTCATCTATGGGTGGTTGGATAAATACTATGGTGATGGCAGTGAGAATGGACAGGAAAGGACAACTGAAAGGAAGAATCAGGACACTGGATCTTGAGGGAGAGAGAGAGAAGCGAGAATGAAGATGGCCTCGGGACTTCCCTGGTGGTCCAGTGGTTAAGACTCCTTGGGGAACTTAAAAAAAAAAAAAAAGGAATGGCCTCAACCTTCTGAAGCTGAATGACTGGGAATGGGAAGTCCCTGTCAAGAGCCAGGCGGTCGGGAAGGACAGCTGACTTGGGGAGAAAAGACCAGAAGTCTCCTTTGTAGCCAAGCTGGGTTTTCCGAGGTGGAGGGACATCCAGAAGGAGGTGGCCAGCAGGCGGAGAGGAATGTGGGGCTGGAGCTTGGGGGAATGCTCGGCCTGAGATTCCACACGTCTGCTTTTAATATAAGATCAGGGAACATTAAATTCCAGTCAACAAATGCTAAAATATACTTTAATTTCATACTGTAACTAATTAAGGGAGAGAGTAGAAGGGCAGAAAAGGGGGAGGAAGAGAGGCTGTTGGAGAGAAATGCAAGGTTGCGCAGAAACAGGAAAGGAATGCCAGAGACCCTGACGCACCAAGGAAAAGCGATGCATGTAAGCGGGTTCTAGAGAAAAAGAAATGTGGACAAGTATCAAGCAGTGAGCTTCCATCAGCCGTAGACAAAACTAGGGTTTGATTGCATGACAGCTGCATCTTGTGGCAATTAGGACCTTGTAGCTAATGAATTTTAAAATTCATTTTTTGAATGACTACTGCATTTTTGCAGCTATAAGCACAAATACAATATGAATCTGATGCTTCGTGGCACTTACTCCTAGGCCCAAATAAATGAGCTCAACGGCTATGACCTTCTTATATACACTGGCCAGATCTCACCATGGAACCATGGAATCAAGTCCACCTTTGGTCCCAGATCAAGTCAGAAGTCCAGCCCTGCAAAAGTCACCCCAGCCTTCCTGAGGATCCCTGGCTTAATAAGGGCGTGTATAGCTCAGGCTAGAAGTTCTCCACAGAGTTGTGTCAGAGCCAGTTTAACCTTTGAGAGATGAAGAAAAGAGACATGGTAAAATTTCGTTCAGCTTAGGGGGTCGTGTCGTTTAATTGTTCTTCTTTCTTGCCTCCCATCTTCCACAATTGAAGGAATAGGACCACTGAGTCCCACTACTGTCTACAGAGTAAAATGGTCGACCAGGTCCTAAGTTGTGTGTGTGTGTGTGTGTGTGTGTGTGTGTATGTGTGTGTGTCAAAGGAATAGTAGCCATACAGCTACCAAAGGGACACTTACAATTTAATTCAAAAACAGAAAATTGATAAATGAGAGTGACTTAAAGCCATAATAAGCAAATATGTATATATGAGAAAATTAATACTCAATAAAACTCCCTGATTGAGAGGTGATAAATGACAGATGCAGAGGAGAGAATGCTTAGCATTGAGTGGGGTGAATCAGGGAAGACTAAGAGGGCAGGGAAAGTCTATGAATTATCTGGGGGATAAATAAAGAGAAATTACACTGGAGGGGCAGAGGACTTCCTCCCCAGGTACCCTCAGTCTGCAAATCAGTTGTTGCCTGTGCCCAGGTGAGCTGGGCCCCTTTGCCTGTCCAAATCTCACACCCGTACATTTCCTCCCCATCACTGGCCCCTCTGCATGCCTTAGTTGGAGACGTGGCTTTTCCAGAGTCAAAAGCCAGAGCACAAGGCCCCTATTCAGCCCGCTGGGTTTGAAATTCTCCTCTGAAATTCCTTTAACTGCAAACGCCTTCTCCCAAGTACACTGTGCATCTTTTCAAATTTCAGACATAAACAGCCGTGTAGCCCCACCTGGCAACCCCCTCTTGCCCTCCTGATAAAAACAGAAAGGGCTGAGGTGGGGAAAGCCGTGGGAACAGTGGGGTTTTGTGGATCAGCTGTTCGCACAAGTGTTCCTGACCCCTCTGCCTATTTTGGGAAGGGGTTTCTCTCGCGGGAGCTTGGAGCTGGATTCTTGGGGGATTTGTCATCCCTGGCACCTTGGCCCCTTCCATTCTGGGCCCAAGACGCATCTCTGTGGTTGTGTGTTTAACTCTGTGTCCCAGGGAGAAACACCTTTACCTGTGGTTATTGGCTTGGGTGTCAACTCTGGTGCCTGTGGGGGATGGAAAAAGTGGTGGCAAGAAGCGCGGGGAAGCAGCTCGTTTGCAGAAGCCACTGGTGTGAAAACTGTCAGCAGGCCCCCAAGGCAGGCACCATGACCCCATGAGCAGGTGAAGGGCTTTTAGAGGTGATAAGCTCTTACCTTGTACACTTGGTTCCGCTGTATGGGACAGGGGTGAGTGAGCAGTGCAGGGCGAACTGGCAAGTTCCCTGAGCTTGGCCTTATGAGACCTGTTCTAGGTCCAGCTGTACCATTTACCAACCATGTGACCTTGGACCTCAGTTTCCTCCTCAGTAAAAGAGGAATTGCAATATTCCCATAGAAAGACGCAGATGGGGTCCTGCTGCTTCTCTGCTTACAGCCATCCAGTGGCTTCTGGTTGCATTCAGGACACCACGGCCAACAGAGCTTGAGCGACCTGGCCCTGCCTCTCTCACCTCATCTCCCCACGAGGCACCTTACTCTTCCCCTCTGTGTTTTGGCTCCATTTCATCTTCAGATTGTACTTTATTATTATTTTTTAATAGATTGATTTATTTTTGGCTGTGTTGGGTCTTCGTTGCTGCACGCGAGCTTTCTCTAGTTGCGGTGAGCAGGGGCTCCTCGTCGTTGCCGTGTGTGGGCTTCTCATTGCGGTGGCTCCTCTTGTTGCCAAGCACAGGCTCTAGGCACGTGGGCTTCAGTAGTTGTGGTGCGTGGGCTCAGTAGTTGTGGCGCACGGGCTTAGTTGCTCTGCGGCATGTGGGATCTTCCCAGACCAGGGCTCGAACCCATGTCCCCTGCATTGGTAGGCGGGTTCTTAACCACTGCACCACCAGGGAAGTCCCTCAGATTGTACTTTAAATATCAGAGAGGCCTTGCCCGACCACCCAACTTCTCTGCCTCCCCCAGTTTCTATTACGGCATCTCATTCCTTCCCTTCCCAGTCTAGACCACGCCTTGCTGGTGTGTATTTTGAGCTGTTTACTTGTGTAGTGTCCACCGCCCTCTCTCACCAGACTCTGAGCTTCAGGAGGGTAGGGACACACATTGTCAGCTCCCATCTCAGTGTGGGGCATTGCAGCCTCCCAATCGATATTTGTTGAATGAATGAGTAGGTCTAGTTTGCTCTCCTTTGTATCCGCTGTGTCTGGCACATTTAGAGAATCTAGAAGTGAATCATAATAACTCACATGCATTGAGCACTCTGTGTTAGGCACTGTTCTAAGCATTTTATGTCTAGTAACTCATTTAGTAACCATAGTAATCTTACTGTTTGTTAATGGCCCTCACAACTTATTCCTGTTTTACAAAAAAAGAAACTGAGGCCCAGAGAGGTCAAGCCCCTTGCTGCAAATCATAGCTAGTGAACGGCAGAGCAGAGATTCAATGCCAGACAATTAAGTCCCAGAGAATGTGCCTTTAACCTCTCACCATCCTGCTTGAATGAGGAGTGAGTGAAGGAGAGCAACTAGCTCATTGCAGGGGCTCATAAACATTCATTTATCCTTTCCCCCTCCCTGTCCACTTGGTTGAAAGGGTCAAATTACAGCTATATAAGACAGTAAAGATGTGTAAGGTATATAATCTCTAAGGGTGTATAGGGTGAGGCCTCTGTACTGATCAGCCAGCCTCTATCAGCCAGGAGAATTTCCTGGGCATGGTGGGGTTAGGAGAAGTCTAAATGACAGGAGAGAAGGGTGATGACAGGCCAAGGCCATGGGCTGAGGCTTGAGCTGGCAAGAGTGGGGAGCAAAAATGACTAGGAGCTACAAATCGCATGAGATAGCAAGTTAGACAATTGATGCGAGAAGAGGAGTACCGCTAGGATGCATTAGGACGTGAAGCTGAAGCTGATGACCCAGCAGGGCCGTCAAGTCAGGACCCACAGATGGGAGTTCTCCTTTTCCAAGATGAAATCACAGAAGATGTAAAGTTAGTTTTTCTTTAGTCAAACCTGGCAAGAAGTGTTCGAGCTCCGGAGTCTGACGTCAGACATCAGTTCATATGTCATGTTTCAACTTCTGGCATTTGCTTGGCAGCCTAAAGTTTGCCACCTGTAGCTGCCTAACCCTGACTCTAACAGTGAACCAGAATCTAACAAATCCGGAAGAGTTGGCATCTTTGACTCAGAGAAGATTATAGATTTGGAGTCTTCAAGCTGGGCAGGATTCTGTGGCATCCTTACTCTTTCATTGTGTTAGGACTGAGGTGTTGACTTGGACCCCAAATTAAAAGTGGATGATGGGGAAGCAAAGCAGCATGGGTCACTGGGAATAGTGATATTGACCTTGTGCTGTGCTGGTTGGCCTTTGGCCCATGTTTCAGTCAGGATAGGCTGGGTTATGCTTCAGTAACAACAGTCCCCAAATCTCAGTGAGTTTAAATAACAAAGATTTAGTTCTTGCACCCGTCCACTGTGGATAGTTGGGAGCTTTGCACCAGGTCATTATCCTCCAGGTCAGGCTGATGGAGCAGCCACCACCTGGAACATTGCAGGTTTCCATGGCAGAGGGGGAAAGAGAGCCCTGGAATGTTGTGTATCAGTAGTTAAATGCTCCAGCCCAGAACTGGCACATGTCACTTCTGGTTACAACTTACTGGCTAGAACTAGTCATGTGGTCCCATCCAGCTACTGTGGGAGAGGAAGTGTAATCCTATGTGCCAGGTGGATGAAAAGCTGGAATATTGTGAAAGGCATGATTACTGTCTCTAGTCAGTATCTCAGTGGTCGAATAAGGTTTGGGTTCCACCTGGCTATTTCGGTCCCTGGGATCCCTTCTTTAGGGGTCAGAATATCTCCCAGAGTAGGTAAGGGTGATATGATGCATGGGGGGCTGGGGGTGCAGCCTGGATGGCCCCATTATTGGATCCTTGTTGCCAGAACAGCCTTCATACTCTGACAAGGGTCTTGGACATTTGGTGGAACCCCATTTAGTGCCCATTTGCCTGTGGTCTAGACCCACTCTTCTGGAAAGAAAGGAGGGCAGCCTCCTCCTTGTGTTCCTTACCTGGGCATTTGGGACCTGGAGGCCCCACTTAAGATGTGTTCAAGTCTTTGACACAAGGTGGTGGGTTCAGTGTGCTTGCCAGGGTGAGGGCTTCTCTTCACTCTAGGATTGTTAGCTCTGCAGAAAACCCCTTTCCTTCCCCATGGCCTTCTTCCTTGTCTTCTGGGACCAGATCTTGGAGGCCACTGGGCTCTCCAAAAGGTGGAGGCATCACTGGAGTTGGTTGTAGTCTTGCAGGCTATTCCCATTTGGGGACCTCTTGCAGGCTTACCTGCTCAGCTGGTGAGTGAGGAGCTCTGATGACACCTAAAAATGATACAAACAAGGAATGATTATAAGAAAAGAATGGAGCATCTTGTGCGGTGAGAGCAAGGATGCAGGGAGGCATACCTGGAGCCACAGGGCTCCGCTTTCCTAGTTGCGGCTTGGCCTTGGCTCCAGGAAGCCTGCCCTTCCTCACTCAGCAAAAGAGGGAGAAGCTTCCTGGCTTACTGGGACAAGGGGAGGATATAGGCTAAGAGATTCCAAGCTGTCTCCTTAGGCAAGGCACACAGAACAAAATCCAAGGGTTTGTGCTGGGACTAAGGCCTGAGAAGCCTCAAATTGCTTCATTTCTGGTCCAGGGAAGCCATGGGGCCTTGGCCTGGGTCCATCTGTGAGAATCTAGGAGTTGAAATACTGTGGCCTAGGAAAAGCCAGGAATGGGGAGTGGAGGTGTGGGTCAGGAGCCAGGTCATAGGAGAAGGCCTAACCATCCATAGCACCCCTGCGCTATGTAAGATAGGGCTCACCTGGAGGCAGGTAAAGGCTTCATGAGGAACCAGAGCTAGAGCAGATGCAGGAAGGCACCAATGATTCAAGTCAAAGAAGTAGAACCCTGGGAACATGAACGCCTGGCTGGAGCTGTGGATTGGAACCTGGGGTGGAGGAGTCAAGAGAAGGGACAACCAGGCAGCTTGTCTACAACAGGGGCCTTACTGAAGGTCATGTCTTGTCGTTGGGGCTTTGTTGGTGAAGAATCTAGAGAAGGCATTGGCATGACTGGCACATGGCATAGTGTGGGCAAAAGACAGGAGGCAGAATAGAATGCCTGGAGAGGCCACCCTGAGTAAGCTTGACTTGAATGGGGAAGGGGCCAAGAGGACCCAGGACACACTAAGGGGTTCTGAGCAAGAGGAAACTGGCATTGATATTTCTGCATGTAAAAACCCTGCCCCATTGTCAGGGCCCAGCTCAAATGCTACCCCATCTAGAGAGTTCTACCGTAATCTAGGGTCAAAATATACCTTCTTCTATGATTCTATATCTGTCAGTTCTTGTCATAGGTGCCTTGTGCTCTAGTGAGTTACGGCTGTCTCTCCCAACAGCCTGATCTCCCTGTGGACAGGACCCCACCGCAGGGGACTCCCAGCTCAGCACCTGGCTCTCAGGTATCTGAGAAGCCAAGGGGAAGGCAGCAGGACGTGATGGGTCCTTTCCCCATCTTCCAGAGTGCTGCTTCTCCAGGGACGTTCCAGGACCACCTGCCTTCCAGGTACTTGGGCTATTTGTTTAGAATTCACCCCAGACTTGCCAAATCTGACTTTCTAAGGTTGGTCCCCCAAATCTTCACTTTTTTGCTTTCTTTTAAAATTACTGTTGGGACTTCCCTGGCTGTCTATGGGTTAAGACTTTGCCTTCCGGCAGGGAGTGCGGGTTCAATCCCTGGTCAGGGAGCTAAGATCCCACATGCCTCGTGGCCAAAAAACCAAAACACACAACAGAAACAAGTACAGCATGAAGAGAAGAGCCTTGATACAACATTAAATAAGTCGGGGACTTCCCTCATGGTCCAGTGGTTAAGACTCTGCCTTCCAATGCAGGGAGTGCAGGTTCGATCCCTGGTCGGGGAGCTAAGATCCCACATGCCTCGTGGCCAAAAAACCAAAACACAAAACAGAAGCAATATTGTAAGAAATTCAATGAAGACTTTAAAAATGGTCCACATCAAAAAAAAATTAATGTTAATGAAGCATAATTTATGTATAACAAAATGTACCCATTGTAATAAAGTTTGACGAGTTGTGGTAAATTTACACAGTCATGTAACCATCATCTCCATCATGATATAGAGCATTTATTTCACACCAGAAAGATCTCTTTTGCCCCTTTGCAGTCAATCAACTACCCCACTTGGCTTCAGATGACCACTTCTATTTGTTTCTAGAGATTCGTTCCAGAATTTCATATAAATGGAAACATGTGATGTGGTAGGTTGAATGGCAGTCCCAAAGATGTGTCCTAATCCTTGGAACCTGTAAATGTTACCTTATTTGGAAAAAGTGTCTCTGCAGATGGGATTAAGTTAATGATTTTGAGATGAGGAAATACTTCTGGATTATCTGGGTGGGTCCTAAGTGCCATCACAAATGTTTTTATAAGAGAGAAGGAGAGGGAGAGTGAATACCACACACACACAGGGGGAAATCAGTGTGAAGACGGAGGCAAAGATTAGAGGGATGTGGCCATAAGCCAAGGAATACTGGCAGCCACCAGAAGCTGGAAGAGACAAGGAATGGAATCTCTCCCAGAGCCTCCGAAGGGAGTGCAGCCATGCCGACATCTCGATTTCAGTGTTCTGGCATCCAGAACGCTGAGAGAATAAATTTCTGTTGTTTTAAGCCACCAAGGTTGTGGTAATTTTTCACAGCAGCTCTAGGAAATTAATGCATGCAGTATGCAATTATTTGTGTCTGATTTCTTTTGCTCAGCTTGATGTTAATATTCCTCCATGATATTTGTGTTCATAGTTCATTTTTCTTATTTCTAGTAGTATTTCACTGTATGGATATTCCACAATTTGTTTATTCATTTTACCTATTGATGAATATTTGAATTGTTTCTAGATTCAGAGTATTATGAATAAAACTGTTATGAACAAGTTTCTGTGTGTGTGTGTGTGTATATGTGTGTATACATGTATTTTATTTCTCTTGGGTAAATATCAAGGGGTGGAATTGTTGGGTTATACTATAAGTATATGTTTAACTTAATAGGAAACTATCAAGTTCTTTCCCAAAGTGGTTGTACCATTTTGGATTCCCATGAACAATGTACGAGAGTTCCAGTTACTTCACGTTCCCACCAACACTTGATTTTGTCAGTCTTTTATTTATTGTATATGTATATGTAATAAATAAAAATATATAATTCAACTTTAATTAAAAAGGTATGATCTATATATTATATATAATCTATAATAAATATACATATTTATGCTAGAGTTAGTTATAGGTTATATTTAATAAATATATATGTACTATAAATAATAAATATACTGAATATATGTAGTACACACATAAATTCCGAAAAACACTTGTTAAAAAAAATGCTTCTTTTTTAACAAAAAAAAAAAGTTAAAAAGTTCATGATAAGTGATGTACAAAGGTGATACTTTAATATTACTGGAAGATTGAAAATACTAGTAGTTTTAACTATAGAAATATATAAATATGAACCAAATGATATTTAGTGTAAAGTGTAGATATTTAGTGAAGTGTAAAGTTGTAGACTTGAAATCTTTCATTTTTATTTTCTTAAATTTTGTGTTAAAAACCAACATAATTCTTCAAATGTTATTTTACAAATGTTATGGTCAAAAAATATGGAACGCTTCCCAAATTTGCATGCCATCTTTTCACAGGGGCTGTGCTAATCTCTGTATCATTCCAATTTTAGTACATCAGTCTTTTAAATTTTACTTATTTAAATGAATGTACAGAGGTACTTCACTGTGGTTTCAATTTGCATCTCCCTAAATAAGCATTTTTTGGTGTGCTTATTGGTCATTTGTATATCTTTCTGAAATGCCTGTGCAAATCTTTTGCCCATTGTGTGTGTAGGAGGTGGTGTTTAATTTCTTAGTGAACTTTAAGAGTTCTTACTGAACTTTACAAGTCCTTTGTTGAATATAAATATTGCAAATATTTTCTCCCAGTCTGTGGCTTTCCTTTTCATTTCCTTGACAGTGAATTTCAAAGAGTGGAAGTCTTTAATTTTGATAAAGTTCAGATTTCCAGTTTTTTCCCTGTGTAGTTAGTGTTTTTTGCATCCCACCTAAGAAATCTTTGCCTACCAAGATCAGAAAGATATTCTCCTGTTTTCTTCCAGAAGTTTTATAGTTTTAACTTTTATGTTTAGTTCTGTGATACATCTTGAGTTATTTTTTGTGTGATGTGAGGTAAGAGCTAAGATTAACTTTTTTTCTTACAGATATTCAGATTTTTCAGCACCATTTGTTGAAAAGACTAGTTTAGCCCCGTTGAATTACTTTGGCCCTTTTGTTGAAAATCAGCTTGTAGGTTGTTTACCCATTCATCCATGGATGGATCATGTGCTTTTTTTGTGTGTGTGTGGTACGCAGGCCTCTCACTGTTGTGGCCTCTCCCGTTGCGGAGCACAGGCTCCGGACGCACAGGCTCAGCGGCCATGACTCACGGGCCCAGCCGCTCCGCGGCATGTGGGATCTTCCTGGACCGGGGCACGAACCCGTGTCCCCTGCATCGGCAGGCGGACTCTCAACCACTGCGCCACCAGGGAAGCCCGGATCATGTGTTTTTGAAGCTACTTGATGATATTACTTTTTCGATTTCTTTTCCCAAATGGTTTGTAGTTCAAATCTGCATTTTTACCGAGCACTTCGTTGATTCTTGTACTGGCTAAAGTATGAGACCCTTAGGTCATAGGGCATTGGTTCATAATCAGTAATAGAAATGATAATCACCCAATGCCACGGCTCCACCTTCAAAGGGCCTGATTTAGCAGGTCTAGAGTAAGCCCCCAGAAGAAAACTTCCCCTACTAAGAGCTATTGATTCTTTGCTTAAGAACAATGGATACATCCTCTCCTTTTCATTCATGTGTTCCTTAGACACATAACGACTGGTTCTTCTGCTGGGCTCTGAGGTGCCTCAGTGAACAAGGTTTGTTTGAACAAGCAAACAGGCCAGTGCAGCCCCGTGTGTGCAGATGGGTCCGACAGAGCCTTGTGGGAAGAGTGGGTGAATGGTGGCCCTGGGTGCCACTGTGGATGCTGCAGTTTGGGGATACAGAGAGCCTTTCTTTGTCCTGCAAAGACCCCCATGAGGCCTAGCTATAACCCCGTGCTGGTTAGAGTCTGAGCGTGAATTCCTTCTTGAGGTTAAGACTGCATGTCACGTTCCCTACACCTGTGAATTTTCTGGCTTTGTCTTGGGACGGCTACGTCACGCTGTCTCCAAGTGCTCTGTCCCTAGTGGAAAGTTTTGGTCTCTGGAGGTGCTGAGAGAAGGCAGCTCTGTTGGGTCTGGTGGATTCTGTGACTGCTGAGCTGTCCGCATAACTTGGTCTCGGTCCACCCTGCCCTGTTTGTTTGCCGTCTGGGTCGCTTCTCCTAGTAGGGTTGACAGTCCCTCTTGCCCAATTTCACACCAGAGCTGAAGCCATTTGGCCTTTCTTCCCTGCCTCCTCCACCTGATCAGTGCTCCTGGGCACGTTGTCCAGCCTGATTGCTCAAAATGTGCAAACCCAGCTCAATAGACAGGGCATCCAGGCCCTGGAGGCATTAACCAAGCTCAGCTTTACATGGTTTTCTTTCTGGTCTGGGCTAGAGCCCTGCAGTTCTGTAAGGAGAGGGGAGCCTGTTTGCTGTTCCATAGAATGGTCCAGAAACTCCAGCAACTGGCTGTTGCCCTGGAAGTGGAGGTAGCCTGGGTGCTGGGGCACAGCTGCTTTAGCTCTGAAATTGGTCAGAAGCAGTGGTTCTCAGCCCTGGCTGCACACGAGTATCACCTGGAGAACTTTGAAAGCTCCTGGAGCCCGGGCTCTATCCCAGAGCAATTCAGCCAGGATCTCTGGAGGTGGGATCGGGGGTTACAGTATCTGTAAAGTTCCCCAGGTGATTCCAACACACTGCTAAGTGTGAGAGCAGCTGCTCTATCTAAAAGGGCAACACCATTGAGACGAGGTGAGGCAGAGTTGGGAGGTCTGGAGCCAAACTTAGTCGACATGCCTCCCTGGATGAAACATGGCACAGTCTATTTTGTTTTTGATTAAAATTATAGGGGTATCACCCCACTTTCTTTTTTTAAAAAGTATTTAATTAATTAATTTATTTATTTATTTTTGGCTGTGTTGGGTCTTAGTTGCAACATGTGGGATCTTTGTTGCGGCATGCAGGATCTTTCATTGTGGCTCGAGGGCTTCTCTCTAGTCGTGGTGCACGGGCTCCAGGGCACGTGGGCTCTGTAGTTGTGGCGCGCTGGCCTAGTTGCCCTGTGGAATGTGGGATCTTAGTTCCCTGACCAGGGATCGAACCCGCATCCCCTGCATTGGAAGGCGGATTCTTTACCACTGGACCACCAGGGAAGTCCCTCACCCCACTTTCTTTAAATTTCTATTTCAGCTGTAACTGATGCTCTTCCAGTGTCCACCCTAAGATCACCTTTTGGGTGCAAAACATACTCCCTCAGGCTGGGGAACAGGCTGCAAAGGGCATAGGCTTTGTTTGGCTCTGTGTTTTCAGTCCTTTGCATGCTGCCATGATACCGCGGATTGGTGATTACTGGCGGAGCAGGGCAGTGACTCAGGAGAGCTGGTTGGTCTAGGGGCTTTAGGCTCATTCATTTTTTTTTTTTTTTTTTTTGCGGTACGCGGGCCTCTCACTGCTGTGGCCTCTCCCATCGCGGAGCACAGGCTCCGGACGCGCAGGCTCAGCGGCCATGGCTCACGGCCCTAGCCGCTCCGCGGCATGTGGGATCTTCCTGGACCGGGGCACGAACCCGTGTCCCCTGCATCGGCAGGCGGACTCTCAACCACTGCGCCACCAGGGAAGCCCAAGGCTCATTCTTTAGGCTTCTCCTGTCCCACCTCACGACTCAGCCCTGATTCTCATCTTGGGCTTGTCATCCCCACAAACCCCCAATCCAAGCATCCTGCTTTCCTACCGTGATGCCTTCTCCTTCCGGCCACATTTGGCCCCCATCCTGCTACATCCTCAGTGGGATCTCGCCTTTTTTCTAGTCTTCACCCTCTCCTTCTCTCTTACTCAATCTATCATTTCAGTAAGTCTTTTGCCAGCCCCCTACACTCCTGCACCCATCCTGTATTTTATAGAGAAAATTGAAGCTGTAGATTAAAATTCTGCAACTTCCAAACCCCGCAGTGTCCTCACTCATCCTTCCCCTGACCTTCCTGTTGCCATAGTGGAACCTCCTTCCCCCTCTCTGAGGCCAGTCCTCCAGCTCACCTCGGAGACCCCATGCATCCCCCAACGCCACTATCTTCTCAGGACCTCTCATTGGTGATCCCTTCTCTCTTTTGTATTTTCAACCTCTGGCTTTCACCTCCATCAGTCTACTGAAACAGCTTTGGTTGATGTTACCTTTTAACTCCCATGTAACCAAATATGTTGGATTTTTTACTCTCTGTTTGACTGACCTCCTGACCTGTCAACAGCAGGAGGCACAGCTGACCACTCCCTTCTTCAGGTCCCCCACTCCCTGCTCTCTCCTGACTTCCTTCTACCTCTCTGCTCACTCCCCCTCAGTCTTCTTTGTAGACTCATTCTTTTCTCACAAGCCATTAAATGTAGACATTCCCCAAGCTGGGTCCTAGGTGCTATTATCCTTCTGTTCAAAGCCAGTTACAAACTGTTCAAAATTCATTCTTTTGCTTGTGGATGTCCGGCTTTCCTAATACCATTTGTTGAAGCAACTGTCCTGTTTTCATTGAATGGCCTCCACTGCATGGCACCCTTGTTGAAAATCATTTGACCATATATTCAAGGGCTTATTTCTGGGGTCTCTATTCTATTCCATTAGTCTATATATCTATCTTTATGACAATGCCACGCTGTTTTGCTTATTATAGCTGTGTCATAGTTTCCTCTTTGTCACTTTAAAAAACATTTAGTTTCTGTTTTTTTTCACAGATGTATGTGTGTGTCTGTGTGTGAATACAGCTTAAAGAGTCAATTATACTTTAAGGCTTATTACTCTACTTCTCAAATCAGACCCTGCCTCTCTTTGTTTTTTGCTCCCTGGAGGCAACCACTTCAATTCTTTTAACTTTTTCATTTGGAATTCATCTCTATATCCTTAAGTAATACGAACATAGTGATACTTCTTGGTTTTTAGGTTCTAGGAATTATCTATTGACTTCTCATTGTGTTGGAAATGAAGATTTAGCTCTCTTTCACCACCATCTCCCAAAATGTGCACACTTTCTGTCCCCATCATCCTCCTGGTAGACTTAAATCATAATTTTGGACAAGTCAGTAAGAGCATTACTATGACAGTGGAAATGTGCTTCACAGCTCAGCCATGTAGAATACTGTCATTTATTTTCTTTTCTTACAGAACTTCTTGTTTTCCCTCGACTTAAGAATACTTTTATTTGTTTGCTACATTTTCTATGTATGTATCATTCATTCAACCCCAGAGGGTGCCTGGGAGCTCCCTTAGCACAACTCTGCTGAACATGAGGAAGCCTGTAATTTGGGGATGGGCCATATATCCCTGAACAGGACACCTTCCTTTGCTAGCAAGAGGCTTGTCCACTGAGAGGCGATTGGAGTTTCCTTCTATATATAAGGTTCTGGGCTAGGGTGACAGGGATGGATGTGACAGTATTTTGCACACCAGGTACTTACACTTGAGTAAGAGAGATGGTATTGAGGCAGTCATTCCAGTTTGAGGCAAACTTTGATGAGAAGAATAAGAGCAACTGCAAATCTGAGAGAGGACAGGTTAGGAACAATTATTTCTAAGTAGAAGATTCAGGGAAGGCTTTAGCAGGGAGGTGGTATTTCAGCTGAATTAAGATTTCAATGGGAAAGGTTAGTGGTGCAGAGAGAATGACATTTAGGTGCAGGGAAAAGGAGGAAGCAAATGTACAGAGATTGGAAAGTGTACTGTGGGTTCAGGGAAAGATGGGAGGCCCAGTGTGGCTATGATGGGGGATGCGTGGGGATGCATCAGACAAAGGAGAGCTAATTCTGTGCTTGGGCATCTCTGTGCTAGGACTGGGTTCAGTCTTTTATAGGCACCAAACTAGTAGCTCTCAAAATGTTATCACCTGGGAATTTGTTAGAAATGAAAATTCTTGAGCCCCACGCAGACTCATGGAATCAAAAACTCTGGGACCGGGGCCCAGCAATCTGTGTTCTAACAAGCACTCTAGATGGTTCTGATGCATGCTAATGATTGAGAACCATTACTCCATCCAATCTGATGCTTACAACAATGCCATAGCTGGGCACTCATTATCCCCATTGTACAGATGGGGAAGCTGTCTCAGAGTGAGAAGGTAACTTACCCAAGGTCCAGAGGGGTGCTGGAGCCGGCTTGCACTGGCTCTTGAGAGCAAATTATAAGCATCTCTTCCCAACTCTAAATTTAGTGATGTCATATTGGTAGTTTGAAACTGGCCATAGTGGAAGTATTAACACCATGGAAACTGGCAAATGCAACAAATCAGGGCGTCAAGCCCACCCCGAGAGCCAGTTGTTAAACATTCACCGGCATAGCACTCTCAGGGCACTCGGTTGGTAAGTGGTTGGTAGGCCTGGGTCTTGAACCCTGACAGCCTGGCTCCTAAGTGCATGCTCTTAACCACTAGGTTAAACTTATTCTGAAAGTCTGGAAAGAAGATCTGGGGCCACAATGTGGAAATCTTTTAAGTGCATGGTAAAAATTTGGGCTTTATTCTGTACACACTGGATTTTTCAGAATTTTGAATGGCTAAGTGATAGGATTGTATGTTTAGGCAGGAGAACTAAATTGTTGGCTGTGGCTTTTCACTTTGCAAATATGGTGAAAAGATGGGATGAGGGGGTGTTGTATGGAAAGTCAAAATACATAGTTGCACTCCATAGAGAAGGGCCTCCACAGCCAGGGGGGTTTCCCATTCACAGAAGAGGTCATGCAGCACTGCAGAGCAGATGCCTTGTGCCTCACAAAGCCTTCTTGTTCTACAGGAGAAAGGTCCCCTGTCTCTCAGTCCAACCGTCTGCCACAGCGTGTACTGGCCTTAACGCAGCCCTGCTGGCCAGCGGTGTCTCAGGATTCCCTGGTCCAGGTCATCATTCACTCTGCTGCCACTGTAGCAGACCAAGTGGTCACTTACCCACATTCAGTCCTCCTTCCTCAGGGAACCTCGAGGGTTTTCAGGCCCCCTTCACATCAAGGCAACCGTGTGCCTCTGGGAAGGGTGGACAACCCTTGGATCCCAGAGAGTGAATCCTGATTGGGTTTAAACTAGCAGTTCTCAGGACTGTTAAAAATTGAGGACCCCTAATGAGTTTTTGTTTATGTGTTATATCAATTGATTTTACCAGATTAGAAATTAAAGCTGAGAATTTAAAAATTATTTATTAATTCATTAAAAAAATAACAGTATAGGACTTCCCTGGTGGCGCAGTGGTTAAGAATCTGCCTGCCAATGCAGGGGACTCGGGTTCGAGCCCTGGTCCGGGAAGATCCCACATGCCGCGGAGCAACTAAGCCCGTGTGCCCCAACTATTAAGCCTGTGCTCTAGAGCTGGTGAGCCACAACTACTGAGCCCACCTGCCACAACTACTGAAGCCCACGTGCCTACATCCCGTGCTCCGCAACAAGAGAAGCCACCTCAATGAGAAGCCCGCGCACCGCAACGAAGAGTAGCCCCTGCTTGCCGCAACTAGAGAAAGCCTGCGCGCAGCAACGAAGACCCAATTGAGCCAAAAATAAATAAATAAATAAATAAATTTATAAAAACGAACAACAAAGAAACCCCCACTCTGTTATTTAAAAAAAACAAAAACAAAAACAGTAGACCCATTACATGTTAACATATTTTTTATGACAAATTAGTATATTTTCTAACACAAAAATATTTCATGGGACTATCTAGTTGTAAAAGAGAGGAGTATTCATGTATTGTATAGTTGAAACTTGCTAAGAGAGTAAATCTCACCACACACACAAAAGACAGCTGTGTGAGTTAATGGATGTGCTAATTAGCTTGGTTGTGATAATCTTTTCACAATGTAACACCTGTATCAAAATATCATGCTGTACAACCTAAATGTATACAATTTTTATTTCTCAATCATACCTTAATAAGGCTGGGGGAGAAAGGAAAGAAAGAAAAATGGAGTATTTGAATAGCTCTTTTATATAATTGGATATTTTTCTTTGATACTACACCAAAACTCAACGAGAGGTAGTTTCGAAAAAGTTAGTTGTAATTTGTTATCTGAAATGAGGTCAAAGAACTTTTCGTAGCCTGTTGCAGGAAAATCTATTGGTGTACCTTGTGCTTTGGGTGGATCGTCTACCCATCTGCGATATTTGGAAAATAC
Organism: Physeter macrocephalus; assembly: GCF_002837175.3. NCBI lineage: Eukaryota > Metazoa > Chordata > Mammalia > Artiodactyla > Physeteridae > Physeter > Physeter macrocephalus. Next base: position 44,529,083 of record NC_041224.1, read on the forward strand.
TGGTTTACTGAGTATGCACATACTCCAAATGTTGACACATTTTGTTATACAGCGTAAAAAATAAAATCATATTTGTTAACATCACCACCAAAAAGCTTTTATTGGGAAGCTGCCAATGTCATGATGTCAAGACACAAGTTTTCCAAAATCTGAAATTTCGTTTGAAAGCTTGAATTTCGTCATTGGCCACAAACACTGTCAGTTGTTTTCCTTGAAATGACAGGCTCACTTTGTTCATTTTCGAGAAAATGTCTGCCAAATACACAAGTTTGAATAACTATAGTTTGGCAATTGTTGTTTCACGTAAAAATAATGTTCTCTGAAAAAAGTGGCTAGTTTAGTTTACAATTCAATTGTACAAATGCTTTTTCTCTAGACAACCATTTTCATACATCAGACATGCTGTTTGCTTTTATGCTTTATGCATAATTTTCATTTCATCACAGGATATTAAAATATCATGTTAAAAAAAGACATGTTTAGGTGTTGAGATTTAATAAAATTAATAATTCTTACTGCTTCATCAAGGACATCCTAAAGTGAAACTGGCTTTTTTTTAACTGGGAGAGCATGATACCAAAGTATACAATGATACTACTGTTTGCCACTGCTTGGGTGCTAAGACCTCAGCAGTTTAACCCACCACTGCTTTTGCTTCACCAGTGCAAATGTCAACATGGTTGATAACACTTAAGATAAACCATAAGATTCAAAAAAATTTCTTCAACACTGAATATTTCAGCACCACTCGTCTGTTGCCGAGCATTCACATAAAAGATCTTCTTTGATGATTAGCTAGTGCTGATCTTGAACAAATACAAACAAAGCAGCTGACACAGCCACCCCTGTGCATTTGTCCATTTATAAGACAAATGTACAATTCTGCCGAGAGATCGATTCAGTCTTCATGTTGACAAGTAAATTGTTAATTCAACAAGTTGTTGTATCACTGGGAAATGGCAGTGCTGTGATTTTTTTTTTTTTTTTTTTACTGAGTTTTCGTTCAGTAGGCATTCAGCAGTGTCCACTGGACAAGACTTTTCTTAGTCTTTCGATTAATGCAGTTTGATGACTTATTCTGTCAGACGCTTCTGTGGCTTTTTCACTTCTAGTTGGAAGAGCTGTAACAAACCATTTCTGGCTTTTTAAGAGCTCATAACATCTACGTTTAAAATATTTAATTCCTTTTTCTTTAAACTCTGGTTTTAAAATGATGCCACAACTCAAATGGCCCCATCAGGGCTGGGACAGGGGTGAGGCAAGCGAGAGCCGAGGGCACAGGGTATAAGGAGGTACCCACTCTGTCTCCCTGCACTTGCAGGAGCCTGAGAGCGAGTGCCTCCTGACATTCTGCACCCTGGGAACCTCACTAGCCTCCCCCTAGAACTGGCTCTGGGCACCAAAACGCCATTCAGAAATGTTCTGTTGCATAAGGCACAATGAGGTAAATAATTAATTTCTATAAAGCTGAGGGAGAGATTGCTTTCATCCTAATTTTGCTTCTTGTTCACGGTTCCTCCCAATTTCTTTGGAGTAGATTCCTCCTATCAGTAGTTAGCCAACTCTCTGACATATCACTTTCATCTTCTTCAGGATCTTTAGATTTAGTGATGGGTTGAGAAGGTGAGTCTTCTAAGCACCCCTTTTAAAGCTGATGATTGACAAATGTAAGAAAATATATATTATAAATAAATTTATAAATTTCAGAATAAAATATTATTAAATTTTAAAGTAAGAGTTTGAGATCCAATTTAAAAATTAAGAAAAGTTTTTGAACATTTAGCGAATAGTATTTCAAAACGAGCAACAAATTGTACATCTTACATTTCTGTGTAGGTGCAAAACAAACTTTGGGATTTTGAAATAATGGTTTGTTGGATGATAATGAGGTCACAGAATACAGCAGGTATAACTAAAGATAGCCAATAAAAGCACAGTAGAAGTACTGAGCACAAACTGAGTTAATCTCTGAAAATACATGTATTGATATTGATGCCCTAAGCTTACTTTTCTTAGAAAATTCTAGAAAACAGAGCAATACAAAAGTATACATTTCATGAACTGTCTGACATTATATATCATTATATATCATGTGGCCTCTGGGAAAATCTACTATATACTCAGGAAAGAATGAACATGAACAAGACATATGAAGTCTTATATTATTTTGAAAATTGTTTTAATTATTTTGTTTTAATAATTTTAATTATTATTATTATGAAAATTGTTTTAATCTTACAGACCCATTTAAAGGGGTCCCACATGCCACAGAGCAACTAAGCCCATGCACCACAACTACTGAGCCTGTGCTCTAGAGCCCTTGAGCCACAACTACTGAGCCCGCGTGCCATAACTACTGAAGCCTGTGTGCCACAACTACTGAACCCACACGCCACAGCTACTGAAGCCCGCACACCTAGACCCTGTGCTCTGCAACAAGAGAAGACACTGCAGTGAGAGGCCCGCGCACCGCAACGAAGACCCAATTCAGCCAAAAATAAGAATAAAAATAAAATAAAATAATTTTTAAAAAAGGATCACATTTGAAGAACTGCTGGTCTAAGATAATGTTAGTCCCCTTGCCAGTGATTGGTTTAGGCATAGTTATGTGACATAATTCTGGCCAGTGAAACATGAAGAGAATTCTGCTGGGTGGTTTCTGGGAAGGTTTCCTAGTCCTTAAGAGAGAAATGCAAGAGATAATCTCTTCCTCTACTGGACATTGTTGGGATTGGATGTAATGCCTGGAACTGTTGCAGACATTTCATGCCTTTGAATTTTGCTGATTCGTGTCTTCCTTTCACACTCCATATCGAATATGTCAGAAAATTCCATTAGCTCTACTGTTAAAATATATCCAGCATATGACCTTCTTCTACCACCTCCACACTCCCCACTCCAGTCCAAGACACCATCATTTCTCACTTGGATTATTGTAACAGTTTCTTAATTTTTCTGTCCCCCTTGCTCCCCATGTTATTCACAGGCAGCCAGGGTAAGTCTTTTTTTTTTTTTTTTTCTCCTTCAAGATAAGTCTTTTAAAAAGAAATCCAGATCATGTCACTCTTCTGGTCAAAACCTTTTGATGGCTATCTTTCTCTCAGGATAAAGGCCCAAGTCCTTACTATGACCACAAGGAAGTACCTGATCTGGCTCCCAGATACCTCTCCCTGCTGCCCTGCCCCTTCCTCACTCATTCCATCTTCCCTGGTTGCCTTCTGCTCCTCAAACAAGGCAAGCATGCTCGTCTCCCAAGGCCTTTGCCTAGTGCTTTTCTTGATGTCTGCATGGCTTAGTTCTAACTAATACTCTCTTAGTTCTTTTAGGCACTTGCACAGAGACACCTTCCCATTCCCCCCAGCCCCACCTGGGACCTCCTACCCCTTTTATCCTGCTTAATTTTTTTCCATGGCATTTTCATCTTTGACATATTACATAGGAATTTGTTTGTTGCCTATTTCCCCCCACCATAATGCAAGTTCCATGAGGGCTTTGCTTTGTTCAGTACTGTAACCTCATCACCTAGAAAAGTACTTGGTACTTAGTAGTGATCGTTAAATAAGATTTCCAGAAAGATAGAAAAAAGTGTATGGAAAAGAGGAAATAGTGACTAAGAATTTCATATAATGGAAAGAAATAAATTAATTTTTAAAAGTTCATAGAGTATTAAATGGGGCACATTGACTCAAGACAAACAAATACTCAAGTTAGAGGCATTACAGAGAAGTCTCAGAACACCAAACACAGGAGAAAATTCTGAAAGTTTACTTTCAGAAAAAGCAGAAGAAAAAGCAGATCATGTACAAATATAAGAATTATACTGACGTCAGATTTCTCATCAGGAAGCAATGAGGCATGGGAAAGAAGGACTTGTAAATAACTTACTAAGATTTGTCATTCTCTAAAAATAAAATTTTAAATAAAGGGATAAATATTGTTTGTGACAATCAAGAACCAATTCTGGGTGATACCAGTGTGGCAGGGTGGGGATGATGTTGAGGAGATGTAGAGACTGGAAAGAGGTGAGTGAGTGCCAAGGGAAAAGAAATTCACAATGGAAAGTAAACATAAGTATCATACTTAAAAAGTTAGGGGAAACAACTGGAAGAATAAAAATAGAATATACAACTTTCAATCTAGCATAAGAAAATCTGATTCATGCAATGGAAAGTAGGACAAAGAGAGAAAACACATAGAATAAATACAAAATAAGATGGTAAATACAGTAAAACACAAAGTGAGATGGCTGAAATAAGTCCCAATATACCAGCAATTAAAATAAATGTGAGTTAAACTCACTGATCAGATTGGATGACAAAATGAAAACAAAACAAGATTAAGCAATATGTTGTCTTCCGGAGACTGTGACAGATGAAGTGTTATTCCTAACCCCTTTTTCCTTGTTGCTTTTCTTTATAGAGGTTGAAACATTAAATTGTTACTCTCATAATCTCCATTCTAAGTGAAGTGGCCTTGGGACCCAGTTCTATGCCTTGAGACATAAGTGGAAGTCAGCTCGACTGAATTTTCACAAAAAGCAACAGAAAACCCGCATAAACCAATAAAAATTTAGAGTAGTAACCAAACACTTCCCTACATCAAAAAGCCCTAAGATCAGTTAATTATATGAACCATTTAAGGGACAAATAATCCCTATCTTATACAAGTTTTCCAGAAAATAGGAATGAAATGAATAAAATGATTTCATGAGGTTAGTATAATCTTGATTTCAAAACTGACAAAAGACATCACAAGAAGAGAAAATTATAAGCCTGTTTAATTTATAAATATAACTTTGAAAATCCTAAGTGAAACATTAATTGAACTAATCTAAATATGTATTTTAAAAAAATCACAATGAAGTTGAGTTTATCCCAGGAAAGCAAGAATGGCTCAGCATCAGGGAAAAAAGTCAATGCAATTCACCATGTTAATGAGTAGAGGAGAAAAAACACACCAAAGACAAAGAGACAATCTTGTCTGTTTTGTGCAATAGATATATACATGGTTTTTGATAAAGTGCACACCTAATGAAGACTATTAAAATTCTTAGAAAATTAAGAATGGACAGAATCTCCCTTGATAAAGGATATCTACCAAAAACATCATACTTAAAGAGAAATTTTAGAGGCATTCCTTTTCATAATAGGAATTAGACAAGGATGCTTGCTATTTGACATAGCAATTGAGGTGCTGTGAGTGCAATAAGACAAGAAAAGGAAATAATAGGGAGAACAATTAGGAGGGAAGAATTAAAACAGTCATCATTTATAAATAAGATGATCAATTACATAAAAACCCAGCAGAGTCAACAAACCTCTGGCACTACTAAGACAGTGAACAGATCTACCAGATTCAAGATCAACTTGAAAAAAATCAGCAACATTTCTGTACTCCTGGAAAAACCAACCAGAAAATGGGATAACATTTGCAATAGTAACAAAAATTTTAATGACAAAAAAATGCTTGAGATATTTATAAATGCAATTTTAAAATTAAGGTCTTAAATGAATACATGAATAAATGAAGAGATAGACTTATGCTATCCAATCCATAGCCACTAGCTACATGTGAGCACTTAAAATGTGGCTAGTTCCAATTGAAATGTGGCATAAGTGTAAACACTGAATTTCAAAGACTTATTTCAAAGACTTAGTATAACAAAAGAATGTAAAGGATTTCATTAGTTTCTTTATATTGATCACATGTTGAAATGATGATATTTTGGACATATCGGGTTAAATTAATTTCACCTATTTCTTTTTACTTCTTAAAAAAATATTGCTACTAAATTGTTAAAATTACATATGTGGCTCACATTATATTTCTGTTTCACAGTGGTAGATCATGATTATGGATGGTATAACTTAACACAGTAATGATGTAAATTGTCCTTTAATTAATCTATATCAATGCAATTCCAATCACAATTCCAGCAGAGGTGTGTGTGTGTGTAACTTAGAAAAATGGTTAAGAAAAGATATTAAGGGGCAATTTACAGAAAGTGAAACCTGAACTTTTTGAAGAGATACTTTACCTCAGTAGCCATAAGAAAAATAATTTTAAAAAGCAATAGCATTTTAAATGCAATATTGGCAATCATTAGAAAGCTGAATAATATCAAATGCTGAATAATATCAGATGGTGAGGAAACAGGAACCCTGATACCTTATTGGTGAAAGTGTAAACTGGTTACAGGCATTCAGGAAACCAATCCAGCAATACTTAGTGAAACCAAGTGAGTGTGTATCTTGAAAGTCAGCAATCCAAATCCTGGACATGTAAGTCCCAGAATTTCTTGCAAAGATCCATAAAGGGACATGTACATGGCTGTTCATCATTACATTATTTGTGGTAGCTAGGAGTTGGAGACAGACCAGGTATCGATCAATAGGCAAATGGACCAAGGTGGTGGGGGCGTGTGGTGGGCTGTTATGCAGTAGTGGTCGTATGTAGAAGGGCTAAATAGCAACACTATACACTTTCCAAATATAGGACCATGATGAAAAAGTTAGAAATAGAGTGAATCTCTAACAGTACCACTTACATAAATTAAAATCACAAACACTTACCATAGTATTATCTTTTCAAAGGCACATACATATAAAAAATGCATATTAAACAAATTTGAATGCAGTTGTCAATGGAGAAGGCTGGGAGGGAGGATCTGGGGAGAAGAGGAAGAAATGGAAGCAAGAGAAAGTGTCCATGTGGGGAAAAGGATGCATATGATCTTCTTGTGGCTACTTGAAACCCTAAAATAAAACAAAATAGTAAAATAAAATAAAATGATAAAAATTTCACCAAGGTGCATAATTATTTGACAGGATCAAGAAAACAGTTACTTGTCTTCTGGGGAAAGTGCTCTGCCCCACGTTGCTCCCGAGAACCCACTTTTTTTTAAAGAGGCCTTTCCTGTGGCCTCACAGTATACCAGGCCTGTGTGAGGCTTCTGGAAGCCTGCGTGGAGAGTGCAGAACAAACTGAAACCCAGTTTCAGTTTGAAACAAACTCTTTCCCCTGAGCGGTGGACTGCTTCCCTGGTCAGGCCTGGGAGGCACCTTGGCCAGGCGGGCAGATTGCGAAACACAGCGGGGTCTCTGTGCAGGCCTGAGGTAACCCAACAGGAGCAAGCCTGCTCCTCCTGGGCCGCAGAGAATGGGCTTCTCTGTGTGCGCTTGTTTGCTTTGGTTTCGAGCTAAAAAAAAAAATTATTTCACACATAATTAAGGCTGTGGCAGCGAGATTGTGCTCGAGGTGCTTTTACTGGAAATATCAAGAGGAGGGACAAGGCAGGGCTGTGTTCCTCTTCCAGCAGGGGCTGGAAGCAGGAGGAGAAGGCCCAGGCTGCATGGATGGGACAACAGGCAGTGTTCAGGGCAGAGAAGCAGCTTTCACGGAGGCAGGCCTAGCTGTGAGGGGCTGAGGTTGGCTGTGGATGTGGCAGTGTGTGGGCTGTGTGGTGCGTGCCTGGGGTGTGGTGGCTGAGGACTGTGCTGCTCCCATCTCCCAGCTGCCTGTGGAGGAGGACAGGCGTCCTCACAGGAGGAAGAGGTGGGGGGAGCAGGCAAGGGGTGAGAAGGAGGCAGGGGCGAGAGGTGCAGGCCACAGGAGAGTCTGAAGGGATGGGGAAACAGATGGACCGCACACTTCCACTTGAGTCTGCACAGCCCACGTGCCCAACACCGAGCTGGCCCCGTGGGAGCAGCCTGGCACCTTGGAACCAGCCCTAAGCCAGGCGCCAGGTGACCTGGCTTCCAGTCCTGACTCTGCCTATGACTGGACGGGTCTCTGGACCTTTCTGGGACTCACATGGATTCTCCATCCCATTAGGGCTGGACCCTCAGCCTTTTGCAGGATGACAGCTCATTTAAAAAAATATGTTTTGGGGGCTTCTCTGGTGGCGCAGTGGTTGAGAATCTGCCTGCCGATGCAGGGGACACGGGTTCGTGCCCTGGTCCGGGAAGATCCCATATGCCTTGGAGCGACTAGGTGCGTGAGCCATGGCTGCTGAGCCTGCGTGTCCGGAGCCTGTGCTCCGCAATGGGAGAGGCCACAACAGTGAGAGGCCCGCGTACCGCAAAAAAAAAAAAAAAAAAAATGTTTTGGGAACACCAAATACCATATCTCCCTCTCGGAGATTCACAGTGCACATTGTGTATTAAAGGCTGTGAGGGAGGAGTCCTGTAGAAAAATAAAACGCTGTTTCGCTTGGAATTTGTTTAACAGAGCACTTTCCAAAACATTTAATTATAGGGACCCCCCCCACTCTATTTTGCATAATGTCTATTAACATCGTGTGTATTCAGTTACTATTGATGAGTAATAAACCATGTCAAAACTTAGTGGCATAAAACAACGATTTTATTATGCTCCCAGATTCGGCGGGTCAGAAACTCGAACAGAACACAGGAGGGATGGCTTGTCTCTTCTCCATGCTGTTTGGGGCCTTGTCTGAAAGGCCTTGAAGGCTGGGGGTAACTATGGCTGGAGGCTGTCTTCACTCATGCGCCTGGCAGTTGACGCTGTCTGTGGTTGGGACCTCAGCCAGGGCTGGGAGCTGGAACACCTCTGCGTGTCTCATCCACGTGCCTCGGGCTTAGCGGCCTCTGGGTAGTCGGACTTCTTACTTGGTGGCTTAGGGCTCCCAGGCGAGTGTTCCAAGAGACCCATGCAGCAGCTACATGTCTTTTATGACAGCCTTGGGTGTCAAGGTCACATTAAGAAGAGCAAGTGGGATGGGAGAGACTGCTGTGGCTACAGTGGGAAATTACACTGCCGCACTCTGAGAAATGGTGGGTTAAAGCTCTGAGGACTTTGAAGGACCTTTTGAAATTCCACCAGGACTCTGTCCTGTGGGTCCTGCACCCCTATTCGCTCTCACACTCAGGGCCAAACTTCCAGGTCCTGCCCTCCATGCTGCCCCTGGCCTGGCTCCTCCCTGCCCTGCAGCCCCACATGGACCCGGAGAGCATCACAGGCTAGAGAAAGTCCACAAGGGGTGCGATTTCACTCAGGTCAGTAGGACCCACAGTTTCCTTGTTGTTCTGATTCTGAAGTCCCTTTGGGTTGACTGCTCATTTCTTCCTTTTAAGACAGGTTTTGTTACCAACTCTCCTGAGTCGGTTTCCAACAGGGTCCTTCTTCTGGTGTCACTCGGGGCAATAGAATGAGACTGAGTTAGGTTCAGAAGTAAAGGAAAGCTTTATTCTTTGATCAAAGAATAGAGAGGTACGAGCTCGCACCCTAGAGTTCATGCTATCCCTGAAAAGCTTTTGGCAGGGCTGCTTTATAGGGCTTTTGTCGGCGGGAAGGAGGTTGGAGTTCTAGCACATGGCCAAATGCTGCCATCTTGAATTGAGGTGTTGTGCACAGAGTTTTTGCACACCGCCGATGGAGCTGAAGTGTTGGGTTCGGCCATTTCACACTAGGAATTCTGGTCTGAAGTGCCAGGGGCCAGGCTTCTGCACGCTGTACCCTGTGACTAGACTAAGCACACACACACACACACACACACACACACACAAAGGTTAGACTTTATTTTATTATCCAGATTCTTTGTTTATTCACTGAGAATTGTTAATGGACTTTGCCGGTGACAGTTTGGTTGGGAAGCTTTGGGGAGGACAGGATTGACCAAGCCCTTCTGGAAGGCCTGTCTTGTATCTGCTTCTGGGAGACCATTTCTCCCTGACCACCCCCTATTTTTTGTCCAGTTTTCCCCACTTCTAAATCCACATCCTTTCCCACAAAATTCTCTTTTTCCAAACCAGTCAACCCAGATACAGCTATAGTGACCAGCGTACTCTATGTCAGTTAATTAGTGCAGAGAACACTGAGCACACAAGAGGAGAAGGCAGCTTGGAGTCGAAGGATGAATGGAGGTTAGCTGGGTGGGTGGGGAGGCAGGGGGAGGAGGAGAATCTTCCAGATGCAGAGAATGGCCCCTGGAAAGATGCTGGGGAACAAGGAGCATGCCAGGCACTTGGACATGGTCTGTCGGTGGGTGTGCAGAACTGCCGTGGAGGGAATGTGAGATGAAGCTCTTGGAATCAACCATTCAAGCGAGGTTTTGTAGATCTTATTCAAGTCTTTGGATTTTATCCCAAGAGTAATCAGAGGGAAGCTTTTAGAGAGGGAGGGGACTTGATGATTTTCATTTTGGAAAGACCCCTTTGGCTGTTGCTGGAGGATGGACGTGAGGGTGAATGTGGGCAGCTGGGAGGTTGTTGCAGTGTTGACGTGAAGATGGAGAGAAGTGGATGGCTTGGGCAGATGTTTAGGAGGCAGGGCCTGGCTTTGGCACCTGTGTGGTGCTTTTTCTATGAGAGGGAGCCCTGGAGAAGGACGAGCTTCAGCTGAGAAGATGAGAGTTTGCATCTGGGAATGGTGACTTTGGGCTACCTCTGAGATGTAGTTTTCAAGGAGGTAGTTGGATATGAGGGTCTGAAGTTCAGAGAAGAGGCTGGGGCTAGATACACAAACCTGGGAGTCAGCTCCCTGTAAACGGAGCTGTGGAGAGGACGATCTTGCCTGGGAAAGCGTACAGAGGGAGGCGGCAGGGACCCGGCGATGCAGAGGTGCCTAGTGATATGTAAGAATTCTAGGTTAAGAACTTTAGCAAAATCCTGGGTGTCTCCAACTTATCAAAATCTGGATGGGGCCAACTGAGCCTCTGTCTTTCTGCTGGTGCTTGAGATGGCCCAGTCTCCCCAAGGAGTCTCTGCCCCTCCCCTTGTATGGAGAGAGAGGACAAGGTGTAAGGTGAGAGCTTCTTGGGATTGAAAGATCGAGAGAGATCTGGGCCTCTTCTGTGTTTTTGGAGACTTCTGCTATATTAAAAATAAACAAATTCCAGAACATAGTTATAGAAACTGCGGCAATTTTTTTAAACTTTTTATTTGGAAATAATTCCAAACTTACAGACAGTACACAAAAATAAAACTGGTACAAACATACCTATAACCCTTTACCCAGATTTACCTCCTGTTACCATCTTACCCATTTGCTTTATCATTTGCTTCCCCCCTTTCTCTCCTTTATCATCTTTCTCTCTATCTATCCATCTATCACCTATCTATCTATTTTCTTTTCTGAGCCATTCAAGGGTAAGTTATATATTGGGCTGGCCAAAAAATTCGTTCGGATTTTCTGTTCCATCATATGGGAAAACTCGAATAAACTTTTCGGCCAACCCACTACATTTTGGCTCTTTACCCCTACATAGTTCAGTGTGTATTTCCTAAGAATATGGATATTCTTATACATAACCATAGTACAGTTATAAACTTCATTAATTTAATTGATACAATACTTTTATAAAATCTAGTATTTGTATTCCAATTTTTTTAGTTAACCCAATAATGTTCTTAATAACATTTTCCCCCCTCCCATATAGGATCCTGCCTGGGGTCAAGGCTTAAATGTCATGTCTCTTTAGCTTTCTTTAATCTGGAACTTTCCACAGCTTTCTTTGTCGCGCATGACATTGGCATTTTTGAAGGAATACAGCTTGCCCTCCCCTTCTTTTAATCGAATGTGCCTCACTTTGTGTTTGCCTAATGTTTCTTGATGATTAGATTGGTGTTTGTATTCTTGGCTGGAATACTGCACAGGTGATAATACGTGCTTCCTCAGCGTATCACATCTGGAGGTACATGATACCCCTCTCTCTCTCATTGATGATGCTAATTTTGATCCCTCAGTCTAGGTGTTCTCTAACTTTTTCATTGTAATATAATTATTTTCTCCCTTGCAACTATGGGGAACACTTTAAGACCATGTAAATATCCTGTTCCTCATCAAAATTTCCCCCGGGCTTTAGCATCCACTAATGCTTCTTGCCTGTCTTTACCATCATGGCAGCAAAACGATGATTTTCCAGTTCCTGTACTCCCACCACATTTAATAGTTGACTCTCATATTGTATTTTAACCATGAGTCCTTCCTGTCCCCTACTTATTTATGTACCTATTAATTATCAGCATGGACATGAATTCCCATTTTTTCCCAATGGTTTATAATTCATGACTGTACTTAATTGTAATACACTGTACTTAATTACTTTGATGCTCAAATTGTTCTAGATTTAGTCAGTGGCTGGTCCTTCAAGCTGGGTCCCATGTCCTTTTGACACGTGCCCATCATTTTTTGAGCACTAACTTTCCAGCATAACAAGATGTTCCAGGCTCATCTTGTACCAACCCTTCCCCAGGCCTGGAATGAGACTTTTCTTTAAGGAACCTTGATTCTTTTAGTGGAGAAGAATATTAGAGACCAAGATCTGAGCATTAGGCATGCTCATTGCTACTAGGGTGGCTTTGCTTCTTGAAGTTGTGGTGTATTTAAAATATTGACATAAATTGATGTTTTTATAAAAATGCAATATAGTAGAATTGAGCTACTTGCAAGTGAATAATGGGATTTATAAAACCATATTATTTCGCAGTGCTTGGTGGCTCTGTCCTGGGACATTGAAACCAAGTGATGATCATCCTCTTCTGTCCATCCTGGCAGCTGATATCTGTGACTGTACAAAATGCCTTATTGGGGAGAATTTCAAAAGTCTGAGTTTGAAACACTTTGTGAAATTTGAAGTTCAAGCCAAATGACCCTTCTCTGCTGCACCCCGGGTCCCCCATTCCATCCACCTCCTTATTACAGGGTTAATATTTGAATAGTATTGGTTACAAAAGTACCTCTTCAGCTTCAAATGCCTGGTGTTGTTTACCTGAGGAAAAAGCTCCTCTCTGTGACCTTATTGCCCTGGCCTAGGGCTGACCACAGATGCTGACCTTCCCCCAGTTGGGCACCTCAGTCCATCTGGTCTCCCAACAGTAGGCCTTTCTTTGGCCCCTCTGAGCTTTCCCCTTTTTCCTATAAACAGTTGTAAAGCATCCTGTGCCTCCTGAGCTGAGCCCAATCAACACCAGCGAAAAGCTCAGATGGGCTCTGATGCCAAAGATGGGCATAGTCTTGTTTTGAGAAAAAACACTCATGTTTAATCTTTTTATTATTATAGCCTATTCTGTGTTTAAAGCTGTGGCCTCACCCTCTGACCCATAGTACCCTGGGTCTCTGAGCTGCAGATCTTCTGGAGGTTTCCCAAGGAAATTGGGGCCACTATACCCCAGGATGCCCTGTAGGCCTTACCCCACCAGGGAGAGGTTGGATATTGGGTCCTGAGGAATGGAGCCTTGGGGCTCGGGAGGAAGGTGTTTAAGCAGCCTGTCGCAAGTCAATCCAAGAAGGCTTTTTTGAACTAGAGCCCCCTGCAAGGGCCTGTCCTGCCTCAAGGAGCCTCAAGTCCAATTCTGGCCTCAAGGAGCCTCAGTTTAGTGGGGAAACTGCCTCAACCAACTGGAATACAGTAGGCTGTGGCTTCTGCTTCAGAGAGAGAGCAATTGCTGTGTCAATCCAAAGAAGAGAGAATTTCCTTCAGCTAGGAGGAGGCTTTCTGAAGGGGGTGGCCTGCCACTGGGACGGTGAAGGATGAGGAAGAGGATGAAGTGAGGGGAAGGAGAATGGGGAGGTGAGGTTGGAGGCAAGCCTCACCTCACACACCCGGCTCCTCCCCAAAGTCTCCCTTGCTGGCTTCTGCTGAGGCTTCGAGGCCTGGTTTTAAACAGGGATTATGTGGGACAGAGCAGCCAGTTGGCTGTGGGAACTGAAATCCTCCCGTTGTGGGTACTTGCTGGCACCTGGGACAGGGCCTATGTTCTGTGAGCGTCCACTGCCCAACACAGTGACCTTGGGGTGAATTCAAAGTCAGGAGTCCCAGGAGAGCATTTGCCACCACTCACCTCTGTAGGGCAGACATCAGGAGAGGAGTCCCTACAAGGATGGGATTGAGGTGGGAGCAGGCCAGGAAGGACAATTCTCCCCTGGATACATACCCAGCTGATTCAGGAAAAGGAATAATTGATCAGTCTGAGGAGGGGAGCTGCTCAGAAAGCTCGGAAAGCTGCTCAGAAGCTGAAAATGACTTCTTGTCTTCAGTCTGGTTTAAGAGTAGGCCTGTCTGGGACAAGGCTCTGAGAACATGAGTTTGTTTCTTTTCAACCCTGCTTCCACCTCAGGGCCTTTGCACCTGCTGGCTCTTCTTCTTGGATTACCCTTTCACTGAACACACACCCTCCCTCCTTCATCCCCTCCAAGACCCTTCTCATCTGTTACCTTTTCAATCAGGCTTCCCTGACTTCCCTGCAAAAAACTGCAGCACATTTCCATACTGGTATTTCCTCTTCCTTACTCTATTTTTCTCCATTGCAATTATTGACACTTGACATGCCACATATTTCATTTACTTATTTTGTTAATTGTCTGTCTCTTCTTCTTTCCCTGCTGCACACAATAGAATGTAAGCTCCATGAGGGCAGGAATGTTTGTCTGTTTTGTCCACTGCTTTATGCCTAGTGCCTAGATCAGTATTTGGCCCGTATTAGGTCCCCAATAAATATTTGTTGGTAGACATAGAACCTCTTTGAGTAAAAAGGCCAGGCTGACTTGTCTGAGCACTGCATTCAGCAGTAGCATCTGGGTGACAATGTGATCCAGGGAGTGTGGGTGGCCTCAGCAACCTTGGCAAAAGGCCTCAAGAGAAAACACAGCAGAAAGTCTCTTTCCTGGTAGTTGATACTTAACACTCAATCAATTTCCATCTTGCCCACTTGTAAGAGCTTTTTGAAAATTAAGCTGTGCTGTGCGGCATCCCCCATCCTCCCTGGCTGGTGCTCAGTGGTGGGATGCTTTGGCTGGCCTTTTGCTTCTTGTCAGAGCCCATTCTCTCAAGGGGGGGTTCTTTTTCCTGCAGAATGGATGCTTTGCATCCTCAAATTTGGGCACAGATTTTACAGGTAAGCCACAGCTCTTAGGTAGAACAGGAGCCTTTCCTTAACTCTTGACTTATTTATTCCACCGCCTACTTGACATCTCCACTTGGGTGTCTAATTGGCATCTCAGTATATGGTGTCCAGAAATGAGCTCCTGATCCTTTCTCACAAATCTGCACCTTCTAGAATCTTCCCCATCTCCGTTAGAGGTAACTTCATCCTTCCAGTATCTGAGGCATGAAATCTTGGAGTCAACTTTGACAACTCTTTCTTCCATACCTCATCTTTAATATGTCAGGAAATCTTTTTCACTCTGTCTTCAAAATGTATCCAGAATCCAACCACTTCTCACCACTTCCATCATTACCACCATGGTCCCCACCATTATCATGTCCCCTTTGAGTTACTGCAACAGCCTCCTAACAGGTCTCTCTTCTCCTATGTTGTCCCCCTTTAGTCTTCACATGGAAGCCAGTATTAAAACCCACATCAGATCATGACACTTCTCTACTCAAAACCATTTATCATCTCCCCCCTTCACTGGCTCTACTTTCCTTCTCTATTCATCTCCAACACTCTCTTCCTTATTCCATTCCAGCTGCTCTGGCCTCCATGATATTCCTGGAATATACCAGGCACACACCTGCCACAGGGCCCTTGCATGTGTTGTTGCTCAGAGCTCTGTCTCCATTGCTCACCCTCTCTCTTTTGAGATTTGCATTCAAATACCACCTACTCAGATCACTCTGTCTAAAATCCAAATCTCCTCTAAATACTACATTCCCCCTTTCCTTGCTTCATTTTCTACTTTGCATTTATTACTAACATACTACATATTTTTTACTTTTTTCTCTTGTTTATTGTCTATCTCCACTACTAGAGTAAAAGTTTTCTAGTGTCTTAGTCTGTTTGGGCTGCCAGAACAAACTACCGTAGGTTGGGTGGCTTAAACAACAAATGTTTGTTTCTCACAGTTCTGGAGGCTGGGAAGTCCAAGATCAAGGCATTGGCAGATTCTGTGTCTGGTGAGGACCTGCTTCCTGGTTCATAGATGGCTATCTTTTTGTAGTGTCCTCACATGGCAGAAGGGGCAAGGGAGTTATCTGGAGTTCGTTTTATAAGGGCACTAATCACATTCACGAGGGTTCCACCCTCATGACCTAAGCACCTCCCAAGGGTCCCACCTCCTAATACCCATCCCCTTAGGGGTTATGATTTCAATATATACATCCTATATTTTGGGGGACACAGACATTCAGTCTATAGTGCTGAGTATTTTAGTCTGGTTTCCCAGAAGCAGACCCTGAGTGAGGATCTGTGGGCAAGTGTTTTATTAAGAAAATTTTCCCAGGAGAAACAAGTGGGGGAGGTGGCGGGGCACAGCGGAGAGTGGTGGATATCAACTCCTGGGCACTTCCTGCTTTGCAGCAGTGAGTAGTTTGGAGGGGAAATGTCCCCAGCAGCCCAGAGCAGCCCTCTGAAGAACACAGATGCAAGCCTTTAAAAGCAAAGCACATAGAAGCTGGAGAGGACTCACAGACCAAATAAAGGGGATCCGAGATAGAGCATTTATAGTGTCAGCTATAATGGGCAAAGGATCCATTCAGATCCCTGGCCTGCACTCCCCCTCCCCCCATGTTAATTAGTCTTCGTTATCTGTCTTCATTCATTGGGTACAAGGGGCTTTCACAAAAATACAAGATCATTTCCGGAAGGATACACAAGAAAATGACAACAGTGACCACCTCTTGGGCCTGAGAGAGAAGAGTCATGGGAATTTTGCTTTTTACATTTATCCCCTATGTCACTGTTGGAATATTTGCCATGAACACGTCCTTGAACTATGGTTTAAAAACCCACGTGTGTTTTACACTCAGCCCTTCATTGTCTTCTTTCTCAAGCACCTTCTAAATGGGAGGGTCTGTGCCATGCCGTGTGAGGACACAAGGATTTTGCCTGGTCAGGGAGGTAGGCAGAGCTGTGACAAAGGCTCCAATGACAAGAGTCCAGGTAAGGTCACGAATGAGGCAACAAATCCTCCCAATGGAAGGCAAAGCGGAGAAGTGAGGAGGGTCTCACAGAAGAAATGGAAGTGGGAGGAGTGGGTCTAGAAGCAAGAGCCCCATTTAGCTCAAGATAAGGCTTGAGTTTATATCCTCTCTGTTCCTGGCACCAGGCTGGGCCTGGGGGTTTGGGCCCCTGGACCCGGGTAAATGCGGGAAGTGTGTGGTTGACTGAGGGAACTCAGCCCAAGCTCAGGCCCACAGGCAATAAGGAGCTGGTTTGTGAGGAAAAGCAGGAAGAAGCTAGGGCCAGGCTGTGAAGAGTGCTGACCAAGATAAATGGTTGTGACTTAAACAGCGTGTGGCAACATTTTCTACACAGGGAAAGACTCTGTGCAGTCACAATAACTTGGAAGGGGGTGAAGAGGGCATTTTAAATTCCCACTTCATACCTGATGACATATTCCAGTCCTTCTTGGACCTCATTTGCACTCACTGTGCACCACAAAATGATATCCCGTCTTGAGTTCTATAATCATTTTATGTGTCTTGGTAACAATAATAATGATCAAAATTTCTTCACATGCCTTTTATTAATATACCTGATACCTAGTGAGTTAGTGCCATGTGCCAAGTTTACAGATGAAGGACCCCGCAGCTTAGATTGTTTTGGAAAGTGGGGCAACTGGTCCTTAGATCAGGCCTTATGACCTCACACACCCTGGGTTCTGGCTGTTATGACACAGTTGTCTCCTGCCTGGGCTGATAGTAACTTGGAAACGGAATCCATATTTCATGCTTTCAAAATCCTGTGGTATAAAATAACGTGCAAATTTCAATCCACAAAATCCAATGTGCAAAAAAAAAGAGTAACTTTATCTTTTTGAGACTAATCTCTGCTCTAAGTCCTGATTCCCCTTCATGGTGGAAACACTCTCAGTCAACCTGTGGTTCCTCTCACTTCCCCCTTGGGTTGTGGTGTCAAGGGGCTGGGGTTAGGGCAGCGACACATTCCTATGTCACTCCGTATGAGAGACCCTTCAGGTTGGATAACTCTCCTTGTCCTTCAGGGCCATCCTGGCACACACAGGTGCCTGCCTGCTCTGCTGGGCCACGGGAACTTGGTGATCTCATTGAGACCTGCCTGCCTGCACACCCCACCCAGACATTTCTACTTTGGGTTGTTGCCGTCTCTCCACTGCTCTCAGATTTTCTGAACCCATCTGGCTCTGTCACCCCCATTTTACCAGGGGTGGGGCAGAACAGGCTCCACTGCCCGTGGACACACCTGCATTTCAATGCTCTTCACTTGCCATCCAGTCTCTTACCCGTAATGGTGGGTCTCATCCAGCCCTGGGCTCCAAGCCTTGCTTTGACATTGAACATTCTCCCAAACTGATTGCCTCTGCTAAAATCCTTCCCATTACCTCTAGGGCCTCAACTCAGAAGCCAGGAAAAGACTCATTTTCTTATTTTCCTCTATCATTCGGCTTCATTATCCCTTCTCTGAGGCAAAAGATCCCACATGCTATGTCTGCTGGAATAGGGAAATGACCATGGGGTCCAAAGAAATACAAGATTCAAAGGAAAAAAACACAGTTGACATTTCAAAATATTATATAAGCACAGTGGCAATATGCTCATCCCATAGTAAAATTTCCTGATTTTATTGATTATAAATTGTGCAAACATGTGTTGTGATAAACCAGCTTGGAGGCAGAATGCTTGGGTTTGGATTCCAGCTCTGCCACTTACTTGCTGTGTGACCTGGCACAAGTTACCTACCCTATCTGTGCCTCATTTCCCTCATGTTTGAAATGGGAACTGTTGCTGTTATTGTTATAACTTTATAGAGATGTTACAAGGATTAAATAAGCAAATGTATGGAAACTGGCACGCGATAAATGCTTGATAAACATTATTCTTATGGGGTGTTGGGTCCTTGCGCTCACTTACAGCCTTGGAAACCCACTTGGAAGATGATTCAAAGCCTGAAGTTTGGGATGATATCCTGATACTGTCTGGCTTAGTGCCTCCCCTGCCCTCTGCATATATCTCTAATAGCTCTCATCAAGAGATTAAAGCTGCCACTTTCTTGGGTCATATAACAGGCACTGTGGTTTGGCATGGAAACTAAAGTCCCTCTGGGGAGATATAACTTCATATTCACCAGTATTTATATGAAGGAAGATGAAGTATTTACAATAAGAAATCAAATTGATTTGCTTTCCAAAAGCATAAACCATAGGAATCCAAACACAATGAAGATGAACAGAAAGAATCTATATCCTAGAGGCAGCCTGTACCTTAGAAGTTGTCGACTTAGTTCTTTCTGTATTAAAGAATAGGGCTTCCCTGGTGGCGCAGTGGTTGGGGGTCCGCCTGCCGATGCAGGGGACACGGGTTTGTGCCCCGGTCCAGGAGGATCCCACATGCCGCGGAGCGGCTGGGCCCGTGAGCCATGGCCGCTGAGCCTGCGCGTCCGGAGCCTGCGCTCCGCAATGGGAGAAGCCACAACAGTGAGAGGTCCGCGTACCGCAAAAAAAAAAAAAAAAGTAATAAATAAATAAAAGAATAGGAGGTCTGGGATGGGAGAAAGGGGAGGGGATTTGCCCAGGATCACACTGGCCAGTAGGAGAGCTGGATCTAGAACCAGGTAGGTGATCTGCTTTCCATTTATGGCTCTGACTTCATCCAGTCACCCCAGTTCTCCAGGATGCTCCAGCAAAGGCACACATCTTGGGCACACATCTTTCCTTTATATCCCTTTGTACTTTCCTCCCCTGACAAACTGAATGTAAAGAAAATCTGAGGTCTATTTACCTCCCAGCCTCAGAGCCTAGGGCCACTCTTAGCATAACTCCCAGACTGTGGGCCCTGGGGCAACTCATTTTCTTTCTCTAAGCATTAAATCATTTCTCCTTTGAAAATGCATAATGCAGTGTGACCTACTGACTTTGAAGTGTAGTGAGGATCAAGATGTGGTAATGTAGGCCAAAGTGCTTAGAGTTTAAATGGACATAAATAAGAAGCAGGCATGGCTGGCCCCTCCCTCAGATGTATGGACTCTACCATGCCTTTGAGACATTAGCAATCAATATACACAAGGACAGCTCTGCCTGTCATAAAAACCTTGCGAACACGTATCTAGGACACCCAAATCACTAAGTCCACAGCTCCGGCCCTGGTAGGAAGAGCAATCGATGGCAGTAACCAAAGACTGAGCCATGGGGGCCTCTACCCAAAAACCCCTCTTCTGTCCAAATTTGCACCCTTTGGTGTCAGTGTTTCTTAACTAGAGACCACTAGATGAGACTGGATCTTAGCCAGAAGTTCCTGATTTAGTCTTTAACAACGTGGGCCCCTGGCTCCTTGTTTCTAAAAATCTGCAGGCTGCTTTAGAACACCTTCGCCCCACTCCCAGACCAACAGGACTGGCTGTGTCACTCCAGGGGGATCCCCAAGCTGCAACCTGCACCTCTCTCTCCATTAGACTGATTTCCAGATTGTATTTTGATTGTCTGCTTAGAGTTTGGGGCTGTGAAATTAGAGCTCGGCAGTAGGTTCAAACATTTCTTCTGGGTAACTTTGAGGTCCTCTGAACTTCTGTGCCCAAGGAGTCACTAAAGAGGAAATGAACCCTAACCCTCATCATAGATATAGGGACTGGTGCACTTTAAAACAGACAAACAACTTTAGAGTTTTTTTTCCCCCCTGATTACAAAAGCAATAATACATGCTTACTATGGAAATCTTGGAAAATATAGAAAAGGACAAAGTCAAAAAGTAAAAATCATTTGTAATCGCACTTTGGTATATTTTCTCAGTTTTTTTTTTAAAGCATGTATATGCATTTCATATATTTCAGGGGTGTGCTGGTAAGAAAGCTCTCAAAAAAATTCCTGGTTTATAGCATTAGCCAATATCTATCTTATAAATACTCCACCATGACTGATTTCAGCAACCAATAGTTTAACAAGTGACTTTCAAAATTTTTGAAGACGTAACAATTGGCCTACGCAGGCCAGTAAGAGTCAGCTCCAGCATACCCCTGGTTGAGATCGTACGGGGTGAGATGTGTGCACTAAATTTTTTCATTTAATATTACGTTCTGAACCACTTTGCAACCATCCTTGTAATACTTGATTCAGGCAAGATCACAATGGATGCATTGGAAGAAAGGTTGTTAGGGGAAGGATATTCGCCCCACAGCTTACTTATTATTTGCGAAGGGACAAAAGTACCTTTACACTGAAGACGTCTGGCAGCAATCACCTCAGGCAAGGGATCAAATGTGTCATCCCCAATAATGGAACAACTGGACATGATGGGCCTCTTGATGTGATACAGGGGGAAGAACACAACATTGCCTGGGTGGTATATTTGTCAAAAAAGTTTAACGTAAACCTAATCATGAAGAGACCATCGAATATTCAGATTGTTGGATTTTTGGCAAAACAAGCCTGAGCTCTGAAAAAGAAAGTCAGTGTCAAGAAAGAAAAAATAAAAAAGGGCTGGGGACTGTAGATTTAAAGGAGACTAAAGGGATGTGACAGCTAGGTACAACACATGATCCTTGACTGGAGGCTGGGTTTAAGAAAAACAGCTGTAAAGGCCATTTTGGGGGCAACTGGAAAAAGTCAAATATGGGCTCTAAAGTAGATCATATTATTATATCAACCTTGATGTCTTGGGTGACATAATGGTAATATGGTTCATGTAGGATAGAGTGCTAGTTCTTAGAAGGGGCGTTGTGTGCTGCAGTGTTTAGGAGTGGAGTGACAGTGTCTGCAGTTGACTTTCAAAGGATTCTGCAAAACAAAAAAAAAGACAAAGAAAGTCCCCCCTCACCAAAACTCCCAAACAGCAACACACGCAGATATAAATATAATGGGGGAGAGAGAGAAAGTGGCAAATATTAACAATAGGTGAATCTAGGTAAAGGACATATTGATATTCATTGTATAATTCAAATCTCTGCCAGTTGAAGGTTCTTTAAAAATTAAAAAATTAGGCTAAATTTTTACATTATGCTAGTTTCCTTCACAAATTATTGTTATTTTAGTAATGCATACTATTCCACCATAGAAATATGCTATAATTTATTTAGCCCAATCTACTGTAGATAGTATATTTTTACTGTTATAAACTGAACATCCCTATAATGAAAGCTTAGCATGCATTTATGATTGTGTCTTATGGTGGACTCCTTGTTACCTTAACCAAAGGTAAAAAATTTTTTTAAAAATTTATTTATTTTATTTATTTTTGGCTGCGTTTGGTCTTCATTGCTGTGCGCAGGCTTTCTCTAGTTGCAGCAAGTGGGGGCTCCCCTTTGTTGCGGTGCACGGGCTTCTCATTGCCGTGGCTTCTCTTGTTGTGGAGCAGGACCTCTAGGCGCATGGGCTTCAGTAGCTGTGGCTCACAGGCTCTAGAGCGCAGGATCAGTAGTTGTGGCACACGAGCTTTGTTGCTCTGCAGCATGTGGGATCTTCCCAGACCAGGGATCGAACCCGTGTCCCCTGCATTGGTAGGCGGATTCTTAACCACTGCGCCACCAGGGAAGTCCAAGGTAAAGAATTTTAAAACAATTTTTAGGCTCTGGGATGAATCCTCATGGCTTAAGCTTACATGAGACTGAATTGTCAACTAGATGCCAAGTTATTAATGTGAACAGAAGAAAACATCCCTGCGGCCTCTTTCAGAGGGTTGGGTGAAGGATAAGGATGTATATCAGAAAAATTAAGATACTCCACACAGGAAAAGTGGGGAGCAGGGGTGCAGGCAGCATATTAGAGGCACCTGGTAGCTTTGAAACAATAATAGGCCCAGATCCTACTCCAGGAAATGTTGAATCAGCATCTCTGGGGGTGGGAATCTGGCAGTGGTTTGCTTTATAAGCTCCCCAGGGGATCATAAGGTGCAGCCAGTGCTGAGAAAAGCTGATGTTGTAGGATCCAGAAGAAATGGTCCAGGAGTGGGGAGGTAGCCAGGGTGGTGAGAGGGAAGGGTGAGAAGAGTTACTAAGTAGCCCTAAAAAGGGACTGGCCAGAAAGAGAAAATGGAAGTGATTAAGAGGGACTTGAGAAAGTTATGTTGGGTGGGACATGATACGATGTGACTTTCTTCTTTCTGTCCCCAGGGACCTCTAGTAAATTTATAATTACTTTTTAATGCTTTTGTAGTTGGGCTTATTTTTTGGGGGTGTGTGACATCTAGACTTGTCTCAAGGTGAGGACCAGGTGAGAGCAGAGGTGGTCTGAAGATGGCTCCAGTTACATTAATTCACAGTGGGAGGGAGAGTTGACAGGGATGCGAAGGACCGCATCATATCTTTTCTTGCCACCTGCGCTTTGGGGCACAAATCCATGAGTTGGCTCTGTGGGTCACTCTTGTTAAACACAGGAACACTCTTGTGTTCCTGTCCAAACCATGGTAGAGGTCACAGAATTATAATAATTCTATTATTTTATTATTAGGTTTAAAAGACAGTCTTTTGATCAGAACACACCAGAGTTTCCAAGGTTGTATCAATTCAAAGCCAATCAAGGTGATTCAAAGCCAATCAAGTTAATTCAAACCACAAAAGAAATCTCTCTTTGAGAAAGCTCATTTTAATCATTTTTCCCGACTAAAATGACATACTTGCTTCTTATTACATTTTCTTATAGTATAAGAGATAGATAGGCTTCCTATTCTGAAGATATACCTGGGAATTTTAAGCAGTAATTAGTGATAGCTTTTCAGCTTCGTTTTGCATCTGCATCAGAAAACTGAATGTCTTCTTTCTCCATAAGGGCCTTCTAAGGCAGTTTTTGAGAGGTGAGAAATAGTGGTTATATGAAAGTTGCTTTTTCTCCTTTTTTGCCACAATTGCCTATTTAGGACAACCATCACCAAAAATAAGACGTGAATGTCAATGAAAGCAACAAGGGTACTTTGTTTATTTCCTTCCATAAAATGCATAATTCTTTTAAAATAACAACATATAGGCAAAAGCTGAAATGTATGGTTTTTAAAAATAAATTTAGATCATTTCAAGCTAGGACAACTTAAGAAACAAAATGTTGCATTATGTGGTCAACTCAGTCTTCCTTTTCCTGTTTGTTCAAAGATGAAAAGAGAAAGTCGGGATGCATTTTTCTACCTTACCAATTCTTAGGTGATTTATCATTTTGGAATTGATTAGAGCAAAGAGAAAATACTATTTTAAAAAATGTATAGGGCTTCCCTGGTGGCGCAGTGGTTGGGAGTCCGCCTGCCGCTGCAGGGGGTGCGGGTTTGTGCCCCGGTCCGGGAGGATCCCGAGTGCCGCGGAGCGGCTGGGCCCGTGAGCCGTGGCCGCTGGGCCTGCGCGTCCGGAGCCTGTGCTCCGCAACGGGAGAGGCCGCAGCAGTGAGAGGCCCGCGTACCGAAAAAAAAAAAAAAAGTATAGAAGACGTTCCTACTCTAAAAAGATTTTGAAGGCTTTTAAAAGTAAAATTCCTTGCAAGTAATCTAGGTTGGAGTCACACACTCAAATGCTCACAGGGATTGTGCAAGAAAACCAAGTAATTTTGATATTAGATGACCCCTGGAACTCAGTGTTAGAGCTGCAATAGGGAATGCTGGAGACTGTGGAAAACTGGAAAGTGTCATCTGTGTCTAAATATTTCTCAGCATCAGCATAGCTTTTTTTTAAAAAAAATGAAAGGCCAGAAATCTGTATTTTTATGTTGTTTTTCAATTCTTAAATGTCAATGTATAATTCAAAACTGATTTGTGGGGAAGGTTTGGTTCTCACGTTGACAGCCTGAGACATCTTATCAGATAGGAAAAACTGAAGTGGAGTGTTGGCAGAAGGGGGCAAATGCACAGAGTGTTCTGGAGGAAGATCTGGAAAGCTTGGTGATGGACTGGGTGCAAGGAGAGGAAGAGCCTGAAGGCTTTGGAGGACTCAGGATTGTGGACTGAAGGAGAGCTTGCTTTGGTGAAAGGAGTGTGTGTGTGTGTGAGAGAGAGAGAGAAAGAGAGAGAGATGGGTGAGGGTGGGAGGGTTGGGCACAGATGGGAAACCAGAGGAAAATGAGCTCTGTTTTAACAAGTTGCATTTGAGATCATGGTTGGGCATATCCAAGAGGAAAGGACAAGGAGGATGTAATTAACCTTGAACTCAAGATGTACCTACAGCATTAGGCAGCTGCAGTGTTATATGATCAGAGTTAGTGTCTGGCATCATCAAGGGGGCATTTGTTTGTACTGTCTTGCTCTCTGCACTTATCAGAAGATTGTACTCTGTTCTGGATACCACTTAAAAAACAAACACTCTTTTTCTCTTAAATTACAAAAGTAATACATTTTCCATACAGAAAAGTGGGAAAAATGCTGAAATTGAGAAAAGGAAAATTGCCTATAATCCTGCCATCTATAATAATAATTAATGGCTTAATATACATCCTTCTTGTCTTTTATTTGTATAAATATATACTTAAATAGTTTACAGAATTGGAGTTATATGGTAAATACTGCATTGTAATATGATTTTCCCCCATATCAATAAAATATCAATACCATATCAATAAAATAATCTGCTATAATATGATTTTTAATGACTATTTAACATTTATTCCATTTGATGAAGGAATCAAAATTTAGAGCTAAAAATGCTTTTGCACACAAGCTGCTTCTCCATATTAAATAATGTCATCTTTAATTCTAAATCTTTGCACACATTCCTGGTTATTTTCTGAGGATAAACTCCCAGAAGATGGAATTAGTAGGCGTGCCAAAGCAAGAGGGCACTCCTGAAAACTTGAAACAAGAAACAGAATGTATTTTCTGTGAAGCAAGGGAAAACTTGAGACAGTCTTCCTAAACAAAGCAAAGGAATTCAAGGATTAGCTGGAATTTCAGGAGTGAGGATGTTAGGGACTGGTTGACTTTTAGCTGTGGAGGTGTGGTTACTGAAGTGCAACTATTGCTGATTGGCTGATAGAAGCATAGGACTGTTTCTGATTGGCTGGCTTTCTGGAAGTGTGGGTCATTCATTGATTGGCTGACTCTCAGAAGCTTGGATTCTGGTGTGAAGCCTGTGAATGGAACAGGTTTTAAAGTCTTTGTGGTGCTTAGTTTTTACTATGGCTGCAGAACAATTAGTCTTTTTCTGCAAGAAAAGAGGAACTTTTAATTCTCAAGTCAAAGGGCCAAATTGCTGAATATACCCATATATCCATAACATGAGATCTACCGTCTTCACAAAATTCCAAGTGTGCAATGCAGTATTGTTAACTATAAGCACAATGCTCAGCAAATTTCTAGGACTTTTTTTAAATCCTAGATGACTGAAACTTTATACCCATTGAACAGCAACTCCCTATTTCCCTCTCCCCTCGGTCCCTGGCAACTACCCTTTTACCCTGTGCTTCCATGAGTTTGATTACTTTAGACACTGCGTATAAGTGGAATCATGCAGTATTTGTCCTTCAGTGACTGGCTTATTTCAGTTAACATAATGTCCACAAGCTTCATCCATGGATGCATATGACAGAAGGTTTTTGTTGTTGTTTCTGTTTGTTTGTTTTGTTTTTTTGTTGTTTGTTTACAGCTGGATAATATTCCACTGTACATATATACCACATTTTCTTTATCCATTTCTTTATCCATTCATCCCTCAATGGATATTTGGGTTGCTTTAGTCTCTTGGATCTTGTGAATAATCCTGCATTGAACATGGGAATGAAAATATCTTTATGGAATCCTGATTTCAATTCTTTTTGATAAATATCCAGAAATGGGACTTCATACTGTTTTCCATAGCTGCTGCACCACTTTACATTCCTAACATTCAGTGCACAAAGTTTCCAATTTCTCCACAACCTCATCAACACATGCTATTTTCTGTGTTGTTTTTTTCTTTTCAATAATAGCCATCCTTACAGGTGTGAAGTGATATTTCATATGGTTTTGATTTTCATTGCCCTGATGATTTGTGATATTGAGCATTTTTTCATATGCTTGTTGGCCATTTGTATGTCTTCTTTGGAGAAGTATCTATTCAAATCCTTTGCCCAATTTTTAATTGGGTTATTTGTTTTTTGTTATTCAGTTTTAGGAGTTCCTTATATATTCCAGATATTAATCCCTTACCAGATATATGGTTTGCAAATATTTCCTCCCATTTTGTAGGTTACCTTTTCCCTCTGTTGATGGTTTCCTTGGTGTGCAGAAGTTCTTTAGATTGATGTAGTCCCACTTGTCTATTTTTGCTTTTATTGCCTGTGCTTTTAGTGTGATATCCAAGAAATCATTGCCAAGACCAACGTCATGAAGCTTGTCCTCTATGGTTTCTTCTAGGAGTTTTATAGCTTCATGTCTTATGTTTAAATCTTTAATTCATTTTGAGTTGATTTTTGTTTTGTGTAAGATAAGGGTACAATATCATTCTTTTACATTTGGATATTCAGTTTTTCTAGCAAAATTTGTTGAAGAGATTACCTTTTCCCCATTGGGTATTCTTGGCACCCTTGTTGAAAATCAGGTGATAGTATATGCATGGGTTTATTTCTGGGCTCTCTGTTCTGCTCCATTGGTATACATGTTTGTCTTTATGCCAGTACCATACTGTTTTGATTAGAGTAGCTTTGTAATATGTTTTGAAATCAGGAAGTGTGAGGCCTTCAGCTTTGTTCTTCTTTCTCAAGATTGTTTTGGCTATTCAGATTCCTTTGTGGTTGCATGTGAATTTTAGGATTGCTCTTTCTATTTGTGTAAAAAATGCCATCAGGATTTTGATAGGAATTGCATTGAATCTGTAAGTTGCTTTGGATGGTATGGACATTTTAACAATATTAAATCTTCCAGTCCATGAGCATGTTATGTCTTTCTGTTTATTTGTGTCTCCTTTAATATATTTCAGCAACATTTTGTAGTTTTCCATGTACAAGCCTTTTGCCTCCTTAGTTAAAATTATTCCTAAGTATTTTGTTCTTTTTTGCAGCTATTGTAAATGAGATTATTTTCTTAATTTATTTTTGGATTGTTGTTTGTCTTTGGTACCCTATTTGAAGAAATATATGCACAGACTAAAACACCTCTGGAAGAGATCGATAATGATAGGAAGGCTAGAAGTCTTGCTGTATGAAGGAAAGGTTGAAAAACACAGTGATAACTATCCTTGGCTAGAGAAGATCAGGGTGGATGTGACTACTTTGGTAGTCAAAGCCAGTGACTACCAAAAGGCACACTTGGTTTTCTCTAACTATGGAAGCTCTCCAACTCTGGAATAGAGGCATCATTAAAGGTTCTATATTTGCTAGACACTCATCATACAAGCTGGTCAGGAGTTTGGGGTTGCGACACTTTAGACCTGTGAGTGAATCCTAGCTGTGCCATTTGTCAGGTCACTATGTGACCTGGGGCAGGCTATTTAAGCTCTCTGAATCTGAATTTTTTTCACTTACTGAGTGAGAAAAATAACAGTATCTTCCACATAATAATGCTATGAGATCTATGCATAGCACGGTAAGTCATAATTCTGAAGACTTAGAGTGTTCTTTGCTCTTTGGTGATTTCAGTGAATATTATTGAGAATTTTAGTGAATATTATTGAGAGCACATGGCAATGTGCCAGGTGCTGTGCCCTCAAGAGGATTATAGAGAGGCAAAGATATGATCCCGGCCCTTGAAGAGATTTCAGAGAGACAAGATGGAAGGAACTAGACTTGACACTGCAAGCTGGGGACAGGGCATTTTCCAGAACGAGGAACAAAAATGCATTATCATGTATGAACATTTATGTACAAACCATGTAACAAACATACAAATATATTTGCAAATTAACAACAGCAACAAAAAAACAAAGAGAAGGAAGGAAAGAAAGTAAGGAGGTAAGAAAGAAAACCACAAAAATGCTTACATTGGTTCGGTAATTTTTTTTGCTTTATTTTCCAAATTTCATGCAATATTATTGTAACCACATGAAGAAATTTTATTCTCAGCTACTGCTGAAGAGTTCATAGAAGGGGAAAGAATGAGGAAGGACGAGAGGACCGTTGACATTTGGGTTACATTATATTTAAAAATAACTTTATTTTTCAGTACTATAGAGAAACCCATATTTGGTGACATGAGTAGATTTTAAGGACAAATTTAGCCTGCTACCATCTGCAAATAACTTTTAATCCTTTAGTTGCATCAGTATTTTTTTAGCCAATAAAGTGGTACTGATTTATGCCTGCTTTTAAAGAAACCATTTAGAAAAATGTTGTTTCCAGTCATTGAAACAACAAGCTTGAGAATTTTTAGATTCACAAAAAGCTATTTTTCTGAGGGTGGTTAGATTCTAAATGTAACCCTCATGTAAATATATAGAAATATCTTTCCAAGTCACAAAATAAAGCTTACAGGTCAAAGACCACATTCAAATGAAGCTTTTAATAAATATTTCAGTAAATGAAAAATGCACTTATTTGCTCAGCAGATATTGATTGAGTCCAGTGGCTGGCCATGTCTCCTGCTCTGTGCTGGGGATACCCATGCTTGGTATTGTCAGACTTTACCTCTCTATCCCCTGGAGAGGTTAAGCAGAGTTCATTGGCCCCAGGTCAGGAGTTGTAAAAGGTTAAACTTGAACTGGATGACTGCGAAGCTTCTGTGTTCCTGAGACATGGCAGCTGATTCTTGCCAATTCCATGACATGGCTTTGTTTACAGCCACATAAGAAAGAAGCATGTGTTTCTTGAGTGATTTTATTCTTATCCCTGACTTTCTTACTAAAGGCATAATGCAGGCATGGCAGGTATGCTTAGTTATACTGAGGCTGAAGTAAATGTCTCTCAGCAGGAGGGAATGCTTGAGACGTCACCATACCTTGGTTACTCCAGAATTCTTTGTTTTTACTTTCTACCTTGATGAAAAAATTAGCAATTGTTACCTATCTCAGAAAAAAAAAATAGTACTATGAAATACGTTTTGCATTCATTGATATTAATGGGGACTGGGTAGCCTACTGGGAATGATCCCAAACTGTGTCCACACTTAGGGGTTCAGACACACAGGAATGGGGTGGAGAAGCCAACAGACACTTAATTGCAAGGGGGATGAATATTTGAGAACCTGGAAGAGAAAGGAGGACACCACAGGGAAAGGAGGACAAGCCATGGTGAGACTGACTCAGCAGAGAGGTTGAGGATTGAAGGGGACCGGCATTTCATTACTCACAGTATTTGGCTGTGACTTGAACTTGCCTGAGCCTGATCCCCCTGGAAATGTATATGTGGACTATGGAAGAAGGGGCTGTGCGTGTCTAACCCCTGGGGACCTGAACAGCTCTAAGAGAGTGCACCACCGGGCACCTAGGAAGTGAGCTCTGGCACCTAGCAGGGGCAGTTGAGAGCATCAAGTTGTGGTCAGCACTGAAGATGAGTGGTTCAGATGAGTGGTGACAGCAGCAGGATGGTGAGCATGGTGTGGAGCGCCCGGGGCGGGGAGCTGAGGTGTAAGATTAGAGTTTTAATTTACATGCCCCCATCTCCAGAGCGTAGAGCATCTTATCAAGTTTGTTAGTCATTCCACCTTCCTCTTCTTTAAATTGGATCTCCATATCCTTTGCTCATTCTTTACTATTGAGCTTGACTTTTGTTGATATTTAAGAAGTATTTTACAAATTCTGGGACCAATCCATGTCAGTTAAATCTGCTGCAAATATCTTCTCCCAGCCTGTGGCTTGTCTTTCTCTCTCTCTTTTTTTTAATAGTGTGTTGTTATATAGGAAGTTTTAATTTTAATATTATCATTTTTATCAGTCTTTCACATTATGGTTTACATATCTTTTATGTCTTATTTAGGACATTCTTCCCAGCCGCAAACATAGGATAAATATGTTATTCTACGTTTCCTGAAATTTTTCAGAAATATGAATTCTTCTGTCACTAGTTATTGTTGCTCATTGCTATGGTTTTGAAATTCATCTGTGATTAGTGTAGCTGTAGTTCATTCATTTACTGATCCACAGTATTTCATTTTATGACTAGATCATGATTTGTTTATACATTCTATCAAGGGACATTTCATTTGTTTTCTTTTTTTTGGTCTGTTACAAATGACACTGAAATAACATTCTTGTACTGTCCCTTGGGGGCATATGGAGAAGTTTCTGAGAGTGGAATTGTTGGGTCATAGGTTAAGCACATCTTTTTTTCCCCCTCATCTTAAACTTTACTCGGTGAGGAAAATTGTTTTCCAAATTGGTTGTATCCAGTTACACTCTCTCCATAGATGTAGAAGCGTGGACATGAACTTATGACATTGCCAACACTTATCTTTATTATTTCCTTCCTTCAGGTTTACTCTGTTTTCCTTTCTTAAATGTCTTGGGTACTTTGCTGATTAGTTTTCAGTCTGCTTTTCTTATATAAGCATTTAAGGCTACAAAATCTCCGTGTACTGCTTTAGCTGCATCCTGTAAGGTTTTTAAAATGAATTTTTTTAAAAATAAATTTTTATTTATTTATTTATGGCTGTGTTGGGTCTTCATTGTTGAGCGCAGGCTTTCTCTAGTTGTGGCGAGTGGAGACTTCTCATTGTCGTGGCTTCTCTTGTTGCAGAGCACGGGCTCTAGGCACGCAGGCTTCAGTAGTTGTGGCACGTGGGCTCAGTAGTTGTGGCTTGCGGGCTCTAGAGCTCAGGCTCAGTAGTTGTGGCACACAGGCTTAGTTGCTCCGCGGCATGTGGGATCTTCCCGAGCCAGGGATCGAACCTGTGTCCCTTGCATTGGCAGGCAGATTCTTAACCACTGTGCCACCAGGGAAGCCCTAAAATGAATTTTTAAACATAATCTCCAACTTATAGAAAAGTTTCAAGTAAAGTATAAAAAATTTGTCATGGAGCATCAGAGACCAACCAGGGTAAGAAGGATATACGTCTGCTTAGGAGAGAGGTGGCAGCAGTAGCAGGAGGTTGGTTTCAAGGGGGATGGATCAAATGTGTCACTATGTCAAGGATAATGGGAGCCAGATTTCTCACTATTGGCAAAGGAGTTACATCAATGGAGAGGGAGATAACTAGAATGAACCCTTGATGTTGGATTGGAATTGGAAGTATTCGTGTGAGGTCTGTGGGTACCCTCCTTACCCAGCTTGGGCTCTGACACCTGGCACTAGTCTGCCGCTCTGTGCGGCTGCCCTCCTCAGCCTGCTGGGACTCCGGCACCTCCCATCAGGCAGCCCCTAGCCTGGTGGATGCAGTCCTCACCAGCTTTGGGCTTCAACACCCCACACCAGGCTGCTTCCTTGCACAGACGCCCTCCTCTCCTGGCTGAGGCCCTTACTCCCCACGCCACACCGCCCTCCTGCATGGACGTGCTTCTCATTCCACTTGGGCTGTGACACGGGTTCCAGGTTACCCCTCTCAGTGGGCACCTATCTTGCTTTGTCCACCTGATAGCTTAAAACTGAATGGGTCAGGAAGGGAAGTGAAGGAGAAAGGCATCCCACAAGTTTTGATACATAATATTTTCAATGTCATTCAATTTTAAATAATTTATAATTTCCCATTTTAATTTTTCTGTAATCCATCCAGAAGTTTATCTCAAAGTTTCTAAAAAATTTACAGTATTACATTTAGTCATCTTTCGATTCTTGATTTCTATCTTAATTGCATTACATTCAGGGCATATGGTTTATATGCAGCTGATTCTGATTTTTATCACGATTTGCTTTGTGCCTAGTAAATAAAAAATGTTTGCAAATGTGGTATGTGTTCCTGAAAAATATTTCTAAGTGTTGGATACATAGTTCCAAAAATGTTCGTAGATTAAACTTAATTGTATTATCTAAATATACTGTCCTTACTAAATTTTTGTCTGCTTGATATATCAGTTACTGAAAGAAGTATAATAAATCTGCCATTATTATTGAGGATTTATAAATTTCTCCTTGTAATTCTATCACTTATTGTTTTATAAATTTGGACACTCAACTTATGTTATTATAGTTGTTATAGCTTTCTGGTGAATTACTCCTTTTATAATTATGCAGTTATTGATAGTCTCAATAATGCTTTTTCTCTTTAAAATTTAATATAGCCATAGCAGCTGGGTTTTTTTTGGCAGGGGGTGGGATTAGTATTTCTTGGTATATCTTTTTCAGTCTTATTTTCAACCTTTCTGCTTCATATTTTGGCTGTTTCTCCTGTAAATCTTGCACATATAGTTGTGAATTTATAAATTTCTATCACTTTTTGATTTGGGCACACATTTTTAAAACCAAATTTGGCAAACTTTTAAGTGTTGATTTTAGACTTTTACCATTTGTAATAATTCCTAATATAGTTATTATTTTTACCATCTTACTGTATGCTTTCTCTTCACCTTGCTTTTCCTGTGCCTTTTTTTTTTACCCCCTCTTTGCTTTTTCTATCATTCTTATCTTGTTTTTAAAAATTTCCCTCTACATCATAAGCATTTGGTGAATGCTGGCTAGTGTGATTTCATTTGGTGGTCAAGAAAACCCTGTGTTATATGTTATTCTGCATGGGTGTATATTTGGAAATCTTGGATTCGCTTTATTTTAGCTCTCAGCTCTGAATATTCAGAACACTGGCTTCCTCTGGACCTATCAGAGCTCTTAAACTGAAAACATCCAGTTTCGTATCTTACATTTTCTCCACTTAAATATATCGTGACAATTTTTCTCATGTCTATGCCATGTGATGTCTATATAAAGTCTACTGTTGGCCATGAATTTGTTTCCAATTGCTTTGTTATAAGTAATGTCGCAGTGAACATCTTTGTGCCCAGATATAACTCCTCCCTTAGGATAAATTCCTTGAAATTGCTGATCAGAAGGAAGAACCATTTTTAAAGGCCTTGCCTCCTGAAATATCACACTCTTGTGTGTGGACATTTTCCAGCAGAGTGTAAGAATGCTCAGAGACCATTCCAACAACTCCCTTCCCAAGGTCACACTGACACCCCCGGGAGTAGGGGTGGTCAGGCTTCAGGCAGAACCCCAGTCAGGTGCAAGAGAGAGGCAGAGGATCGGGTAGGCTGCTGCCCGGGTCCTAGGAGCACTGGGTGGGTGTGGCTTGGGACTGGGACCTTGGGGTGAGAGCCCAGGAAACCTTCCTCCCTCCCACCTGCTGTCCGTGTAGTGGACTCTGCACTCAGACTCCCCGCAGCAGGACCAGGCACGGCTCAGAGAGAACAAGACACTCGGTGTCTCCGTTTTGCAGACCCGCCGCTACTCCAGAGGGTCTTGGGGAAGCAGGCCTTGGGGGCTAGGAGGGAGGAGCCCTTGGACACCCCCCCCGCCCCCATTCCCCGGCACTGGATGTACTTTCCGCCCTTCTAGTGCAGAGAGTAGCCAAGGGGGCCGGCCCCGTGTTTGCCTCAGCGCCTGCTCGGTGAAAAGCCAGCTTGTGCTCAAATCGCTGCGATCCCTTGACTCCGTGGCAGCTTTGCGTCCCCCGGAGGTCTGGGCGCTTCTCTGTGCTCTGGAACTTTTCTCCAGAAGTGGGAGGGGAGGGAGAGGGGCCGAGGCTAAAGTCGCCGCCGCCGCCGCCGCCGCCGCGGAGCTGCCAAGGCGCTGCGGCCGCAGGAATCCGGCGGGTAGCGGCGGGACCGGGGCCGGGAGGGGCACGAGGACTAGCCGTCCTGCCGCCTGCCGGCGGCACAAAGCCCGCCCTTGTTTGGCGGCCTCGGATGCACGCCCTGGGCCCAGACCTCCCGGGGTCCTCTCTGGCCCGCGCGCGGAGCCGAGTGTCCTGACCACGCCGGGAAGGGGACGTGCTGCCTGCCGCAGACTCCTGGAGGGGGTTGGCGCGGGGGTGGCGTGGGGCGGGGGTGGTAGACACGCTCTGCCAGTGATCCTGGGCCCCAGCCTTGGGCTCTGCTCTGCCAAGGAAGGCCAGGCCCAGGCCCTGATTGAACCCAGCCAGTGGGGTTTCTCGAGCTGTGAGTCATAGGCCTTCGCCACCTACGGAGGCAGTAAAGGTGCCCTTGTCACCGTCACCGGTCAGTGGGCATGATGGGGGTGCTGGGGTGGTAGTGCGGTGGAGGCAGGCACAGGTGCTGGGTGCCTTCCCCTGGGCTGTTTTCACAGAGCATACGACTCTGAGCGTGCCTTGGCCAGACTCATTCTCAGAGGTGGATCTGCCAGCACAGCCCTGCCTGCCTGCCCCGTCCCTTCAGTACACCCTTATCACCCTTATCACCCACCTTTATCGCCCACCATACACCAGGAGTGACTGTTCTTTTCCAAAGCCTGGCAAATGGCAGCAAGGACCCTGCATGGCATTCCTTACACTTGCACCTCTCATGAGGATGGGCATCCACTCCTCCACTCACTTCTTGACTTAGCATCCATTTATTGAGCAGCTGCTGTGTGCCAGGCACTATTCCAGGTGCTGGGAATACATCAGAGAACAAGGCAGACCTAGTCTCTGCCCTCAGGGGTGCTGTGGCCTGACTCCAAAACCTATTCCTTCACCACTATTACATTGACTTTGGCAGATCACTCCCTGCTGGCCTTAGCTTTCCCTACCTACAGATTCAACATAACGGGTCCACAGGACAGACTGCCAGTCCTGTGCAGCTTTTTGCTAAGGATCTGCTTATTGGTGACTGGCAAAGAGCACTGTGGGGAGTTAAAAAAAAAAAAAAGGAAATTCCAGGGAAGTGAGAAGAAACATGTGTGAAAACTAGGCACCACACTAGATCAGCATTAAATCAAACCAGGGTCTGGTTAGAAACAAGTGCAGACCTGCTATTTCTCACTGAGTCCTGTTATTTTTACTCAGCAAATTCAAGCAAGATTTCATGGTCACATCCAGAGGGCGGGAAAGAAGAAAGCTGTGATTCTCAAATGCAAGGCTGTCCCGTTTGCTGTGTAGGCTGGGGGTGAGGGTGGGAGTTTGGGGGGACCGTGCTAGGCAAGATCTGAACGCAAGGACATTGGTGACAAGACCATAGGCTGAATCTTCCTTTGTCTATAAACTGTCCATTTTCACCTTGTTCAATGGCTCCCATGACCACTGAATTAAGCATAAACTTCCCACAGGCCACAGCTTTAGCATGAGTTCCAGTCTGTTCTTGTCAGTGCCATCTCACATGATGTTTCTCACCTGCCCCTAGCTTCAGGCAAATAGGACAATGTGTTGCTGCCTGTGTGCCCCTCTGTCTTAGCACTTGATAACCATGGTAACTGAGGCTTGCTCAGCATTCACTATGTGCTAGGTCCTGAGCTTTCCTTATCCCAATCCTACAAGGTAAGAAGTATTGTTACCTTGACAGATGAGAAAACTGACACTAAGAATAGTTCCTGACTTGGCCAAGGTCACCTGGTAAACGGGAAGTTGAACACAGGCCTCCCAGTCCCCAGAACCTAAAACCTTGACTATTACAGAGACCTTAGGAATCACAGTGCTGTGCCCTGTGTGGTCTCTAGAAAATGATGTTATGAAAATGCTAGAAGTTTGGGGTGAGATACCAAAAGCAAGAGTTGAGATCAGTTGGCGTGGACCTCTCGGGAGACCCCAGACTGTCTCCTGTTAGATTGTTCTCTCTTCCCCCAGTACACGTTCGTATGGTGCCCCACCTTCTCCTCTAGCCACCCCCCGCCCCCCCACCCCCACCGGCTGACTCGATAGAGCATGAGTTCCCGGGACAGTGACCAGCAGCACCTTCCCTTCCCCAGCACGAGCACGCCAGTCAGCAGAGATGGAGCCACAGTCCTGGGGGATGGTGTGCTGTGATCGTCCAGGCTCACTGAAATCCTCACGCTGGTCAGTCGGGACTTTTGATACAATTTAGGATAACTGAATGCCATGAACCCTTGCCATGTTGGAGGGAGACAGGGAAAGGGACAGGGTGGCGGCTCAGGTGCTGTGGCCATAAGAGAGAGCCTCCTAACTTCTGATGGAGACCAGCACCCAACCGGGAGGAAAGGAGAGAAATGTTGCGGTCTTCCGTGATCTTCTAGGTTTCCAGGAAGCCCCCAGAAGTGCCAAATTGAGAGTCCAAGAGAGCAGAGTGGGTCGTAGGCTGGTGGAAGGAAGGCCACTTGTTGCAGGCCTCCCTGGGCTTTGCCCACTGCGCGTTGGGCCCAAAGGTCAAGTGAGGCAGTTGAGAAAAAATCCCCACTGTGAAGTGTCTGAGGCCCTTCTGAGATGAGAGAATGGCCCCTTTTCAGCAGCCCTGCTTGGAGCCAGGACAGTATTCCAGAGGGAGCAGGCTGGTGAATGATCATCTGTCTGCCCAGATGGACCAAGGCCTGGCCCACAAGGGAGGAGACTCAGATTCTGGTTTCTGTTTGTGAATTCAGGGGCTCTGGAGTACTTCAATAAATAAACACCTATTTATTGAGCTCCTACTGTGTGCACAGCACGATGAAGGACACAAAGAAGCACTGATTTGGAAAACCACAGATCAGAATTTATTCATGCAAATGAGTTTGCTCCCCGGGGAGGCTGGATATGCACATATCCAGTGAGGCCACCACTATTTGAGGAACTACTCCCAGCCCCTTCTCCAAATGATCCTGAATTTTCTCAGTGAAGATGCTGGGTGTTTTCCAATTAAAAATAACTAGTAGTCATTTGGAGCTCATTTGCCCATTGCTTATTATGAGCCAGGCATTGTTCTTGTTGCTTGGGGATGAGAATATCCTGAAAGTGTTCATGGTTTGCTAGGGGTAATCAGCAGGTTGGCCAGCACAGTGACCAACTGGTCATCCTTCTAAGAGGCCTCCTGACCCACATGGTCTGGGAATGAGGCCAGCCCTCAGGAAGCACAGCTCATGCCTGGTATAAGGTAGCAGAAAATGACAATGCCCAGGGGTTAAGCACAATGACAGGCAGCCTGGAGATGCTGGGGGAGCAGAGAGGAGGGAGCCCTAACCACACACAGGAGGGATGGGGAATCAGCCAGGGCTTTCCTGGAACGGATAGCAATTGCCAGTGTTTACTGAACACTCTTAATGTACTAGGCATGAGGTTAAGAACTTTACATGGATTAATTATCTTGCTTTATCATCACAGCCCTTCCAGGGAGTTACAGTGAGACTTCCTGGGGGTGGGGAGCATATCCAATGCTGGGGGAGCATGGGCTTTGGGAGGCGGACAGACTTGGGTTTGCACCCCTGCTCTCCCACTTCTTGCTGAGTGACAGACCTTAGGCACTAACCTCTGGGCCTCGGTTTGCTTATCTATAAAGGGGAGCTATTGAGACCAATTTGGCAGTGTTATTATGAGTACTAAAAAGGATAATTTATGTAAAGCCTTTAGCAGAGAAGCCACTCAGTGACTATCAACCCTCCTTTCTGTTCTTAAAGAGATTATTCAGAAGGACAACACTCCCACTCATAGGTTGGTGGGACTAAATTTGCCATGATCCTGGCCATCATGGGCCTATTAAAAATGCAGAAAACACCTGGCTAGGTCAGAAGTTGGCACAAGAACCCAAGGAACTGACCACTTCCAGTCCTGAAGAAAGGACTGAAAGGGAAA
This sequence comes from Physeter macrocephalus, assembly GCF_002837175.3. Classification (NCBI taxonomy): domain Eukaryota; kingdom Metazoa; phylum Chordata; class Mammalia; order Artiodactyla; family Physeteridae; genus Physeter; species Physeter macrocephalus. The sequence continues at coordinate 44,567,397 of NC_041224.1, forward strand.
GGAAAACGCCTATTATTTTAATTTTTGCTGATGTACTTGAATATGTTTATTCCCTGGCTCCCAATTTGCTGTCTCTCCGGCAAAATTAATAGTGATACTACACATCCTTCATGTTGGCCCCTCTGCCGTGCAGGACACTCTCACGGGCGTTGTCTCAATGAAATCATTGTCTCATACCTATTCTCCACCATGTGGTGTGCAGAGATGATAGCCCCATTTTCCAGCAGGGAAACTGAGACCCAGAGCAAGTGCCATATCATTAACAAGTAGAGTCAGAACTAGAAACCAAATGTCTTCTGAGGTCCCCCCAGAGCATACCACGAGGCAAGTACTGGGGTGCAGGCAGTTTATTTGACAGGTCATCCTAGCAAGGGAGCGGGGAAAGTGAGACAAGGAAAATAGGAAAGTCCATAAAGGTACATTAAAAAAAATTTATATATTTATTTATTTATTTTTGGCTGCGTTGGGTCTTCGTTGCTGCGCACGGGCTTTTCTCCAGTTGCCTGAGTGGGGGCTACTCTTCCTAGCGGTGGGTGGGCTTCTCATTGTGGTGGCTTCTCTTGTTGCGGAGCACGGGCTCTAGGCTCGCGGGCTTCAGTAGTTGTGGCTCGTGGGCTCTAGAGCGCAGGCTCAGTAGTTGTGGCGCACGGGCTTTGTTGCTCCGTGGCATGTGGGATCTTCCTGGACCAGGGCTCGAACCCGTGTCCCCTAAATTGGCAGGTGGATTCTTAACCACTGCTCCACCAGGGAAGTCCCATAAAGGTATATTAATAGGCAGGTTACAGATTGGGCAACCGAGCTTCCATCTCACTGCCGGCCCTCTGAGAAACCACGTGGGACATGCCTCAGACTTGGGCTCTTCTCTACTGCCCAGGACAGGAGGTTGGAGCATGAATCCATCCACCCCTGTCTTCTGTTGGTTGAGGGTTGCCTGAGAGGGTGTGAATTCCCTGGCTTTTTTTAGTTTCTGGCAGTGAATGAGCTCTGGTTTGGGAGAAATCTCTCAGACAGATCAGACAAGAGAGGAGGCAGGTGCTGACTGCGAGGCTTGCTTCTCTGAGCCTCGGTTTCCTCAGATGAGTATTTACCTTGTAGAATTAGAAGAATCAAACGAGATGAGATATAAAAAGCACTTAGAACATTCCCAGTACACTTCCAGTTGAGCCGTATGAAATTGCTGATATCCCACGATTTTGGGCCCACAAAAATGGAAATTTCAGAGTTCAAACTATGAGTTGGGTAAGTGCCAGTATATAGTAACACTTACTATTATCAGCTGTAGTATTAGTTTTCATGTTTTGCGAACACAAAGGAAGGCAGCTGGGAGTCCTATCTTTCCCCAAGTCCTAGAATTGGGATCTTGGGTGTTTTTCTCTTCTTCCAGGTGCAGGAAGGCCTCACAGCCTGGGTTAGACAGCAGGGGTCATACTCAGAAGGACTGACTCAGGGTCTTGCCCCTTCCCTCTCATGACTGGCCTCCCTCACGCCTCATTCTGGGTGGGGTCTGGAATGCTCTGCTCACCCAGAGTCTAAATGCCACGTCCTGCTGAGCTCAGGAGGAATTTCACAGCGTCTGTACAAACCCAGCCTGGCTGGGCCTGACCCCTGGCCTCTCCCTGAGGGCTGCCTCACCTTCGACTGTTGGCTCCCCGAGTTCTTGAGGGCAGGAAGTGTGGTAGCCATCCCCACACTCATGGTAGCTGATCTTCATGGCTCCCTGTCTCATGAACTCCTGGGCATTTACACACCTGATTCGGGACGTTTTTTGGCCTGTTAAGGGAGAGATGTGGCCTAAAATCCTGAGGACACAGCTGGGGAAGTACTGCTGTCTTTTTTCTCTTGCCTTCCTCCTTCCCCGAAGAACAAACACCCTCAGGACACAGCATAGAGTCAAAAGACAAATGACACACTGGGGGGAAATATTTGCAATCTATATTACAGGTAAAGTGATGCCATATAAAGAGCTCTTTGAAATTGAGAAGAAAAAGTGCAAAAAACCTAACAGGCAAATGGGTAAATGACACGTGCAGACAGTTCATAGATAAAAGAAAGGCAAATGGCTCTTAAACATATGAAACTGTGTTCAGTCTCATGAGCAATCAGAGAAATGCACATTAAAACTTCATTGAACTATCATTTCTCACTTATTAAATTGACAATTCACTCTGAGGCTGTGCTGTCTTGTGCATCGCTATGCGAGGGCAGATTGGAGGGGAAGTTGGCAGTACCTAAGTGGTGCATGTAGTTACCCTTTGACCTGACACTCGCCAGGAATCCACCCTGAAGATACAGCTCAACAAATAAGTGCATGGTTATTCACTGTGGCATTATTTGTAAAAACAAAAGATAGGAAGAACCCAAATGTCCAACAGAAGGGGGCTCGTTGAATAAACCCTGGTATGTCCAGGTAGTGAATACCAGGCAGGTCTAAAAAAGAATGAGGAAAAATCTCTTTGAATACATATATGTTGATTTCTAGGATATACTGTTAAGTGAAGAAAGCAGGAGGCCAAACAGAATATATAGTGTTACCTTTTGTGTAAGAAAGAAATGAAAATAATAATTAGATACTGTTTGCAAAACAGAAACTAGAGAAGATACTTACATATTCAGTGGGGATGGGCTGCTGATGAACCGGGTGGAGAAGATAAGGATGATAGACTTTTCTGAGTACATCATTTCATATACTTTTAACTTTTGAACTATGTAAATGTTTTATGTATTTGAAAGCAAAATTAAATAAAAGGAAAAAATATACTCTAAAACTGAACAGAAACAGATGAGCCTAACTCCATGTTAAATTGATAATATTACTTCATGGAGAAAATAATTATTTCAAACAACTTTTTAACATAGATTTCTGACTAGAGTAGAATATATTTTAAGGAGAAAAACAACCGCAAAGAAAGTTAAAATTTCACTTAGTAGGCTTATTGTTAGAAGTAGTAATAGTATTGTAATTTTGAAACGATTTTATTTTTGTGAAATAAAGCAAAAAAGAAAATATATTAATTTTATTAGGAACCAAGATTTTCAATATAAAAGAGATACAAATATAAAAATAAATTAGAAAAAACTTGCAGTATTAAATTTGCATTAAAAATTGTAATATAGACGCATGGCTTTTAAAGGTTTATTTTCTATCTACGTCCTTAAAGCACTTAAAGCAGTGACACCCCAGTGGCGATGAGCATACCTAGGGCCCAGATCTTGGTTTTTAAACACTATGGTGCCTTGGATCTTGGCTGAGCCCAGCTCTGGAGCAGGAAAAGTATAAGATCAGCCTGGAACATCTTTTGTGTCAGAAAGCAAGGCGGCCCTCAAAGATGAATGGAAGTTATGTCAAAAGAACACAGGAACCAAATGGAAGGGCCTTCTTCTAAATAAATGTGGCCCAATTTGAGCCAAATCATAAGAAAAATGATGGTTATTAATTGTAATACTAAGAATTAAAGAGTCCTAAGAGACTCCCCCCCACTGCAAATAGGGAGAGAGAGAGAGAGAGAGAGAGAGAGAGAGAGGGCATGCGTGAGCGAGTGAGCAGGGGAGAAGGGAAAGCTCTGTCTCTTTTAAACTGACGAAAGTCTACTTGTACATGTAAAAAGAGTGATTGAATTAGGAAAACATTTCACAGGCTCCAATGTAGCAATTGATATAGGCGAAGATCAGCAATGGATGCCAAAATCATTAGGTGAAAGGTCAGTGGGGAACTGCCCAGTGTCAAAATAGCACTCCACAAAATAACTTATTTCAAAGAGAAAAACATACCTTTAGGATGCAAATACCTGGAGTTCATCACCATAATCCAAAGATCAAATAGCATCACTCAGGGTGAGGCAACCTGATAATATATGCCTTCTGGTGTGATGCAATGTAAAGAACACAAAATCACTTAGGAAACTTGTTTAACCTGAATTTTTACCAAAATTTGTTTAACCTGAATCTACTCAAGCATCTAATCCTCACTTCTAGTTTGTAAGAAATATGGAGATTGAAGAACAAGTGACACAACACCAATGTGGACACAGTCAGGCAATGTGGGAACTTCTACAAAGCTTAGACTCTTCAAAGAGCCAATATTATGGGTCTGGCTACATAATTTATGGGGTCCAGTGCAAAGGGACATGTGAGGCCCCTTGTTAAAAGAGCAAGAACAAAATGCTTTTAAGGACACTGTAATATAAAGTTTTTTCCTTCTTCTATGGTTTCTCTCTTGATTGGTCATATTTAAAATTTGCTATTTAATGACATTTTAAGTAAAGAGGAATGAGCATTATTAGCATGAATTTTCCCATCCATCTTTATTTTGTGCAATGCCACTTTTAACCACAAATAAAAAAGTACTTAATTCATATGTGGAATCAACAAAATGATACAACTTGTAGTTCATAGTTTGTACCTACGTGTGTATTTGGTTATTACCAGAAGAGTGGGGTTGCAGCACAAAAATAACAGCTGCTTTTATTTCATTTCTTTCTTTGGGGGGCTGCATCGGGTCTTAGTTGCGGCACACGGGATCTTTGCTGAGGTGCGTGAACTCAGTAGTTGTGGCGCGCAGACTTAGTTGCCCCGCGGCATGTGGGATCTTAGTTCCCTGACCAGGGATGGAACCCATGTCCCCTGCATCGGAAGGTGGATTCTTTACCACGGGACCACCAGGGAGGTCTCCATTTTGCTTCTTGATACACTTTGCCAACACTCTCTACCTTCCATGTACTTATAAATAAGGAAGTCCTGGAAGGAGAAGATTGCTCTGTCTTTCCCTTTCCTTATATGTCATCATTTTCAGGTGAGTTACAGGAAAGCATGTTACAAGGAATTAAAGTGAGTAAGGAAGGATATGATAGGATTCCTTGGTCATGTGTGTTTCTTAGAACCCTCTTGCCTTTGTTCTGCATCTGAAGAAAGCCTCTGGTTTGAACGAAAGTGCCCCACTTACTCTGTCGTAGATGTAACATACATTATGGGTTCACTGGAATTGTGTGCTTGTGGGCTATTGGGGACGATACACAGAAGGGTGGCAGAATGACAGCAGACACACATATTGTGCATTTTTCCTCTGCTCATACACATTGTCCTCTCAGACTTCACTCATAAAGCACGAGTTCAAAGATAAAATTTACAGGAGAAATTAAGAATTTCAGGAGAGCAATAGCAGGACATCAAACCAAGCACTGGGTCCTCCGGAATACAATTGCACAAGTCATACATCCTTTGTCATGGGGGACAAAATGTGGAGAGAGTGCTCTAGAGCAGAGGTTGGCAACCTATGGCCCACAGGACAAATCTAGCCCACTGCTTTTTTTTTTTTTTTTTTAACAGCTACAAGCTAAGAATGGCTTTTATATTTTTAAATGCTTGTCAATCTAAGTACCTACCTTGATTTTGCTTCTTGGCCTGAAAAACATAAAATATTTAAATACTATCTGGCCCTTTGCTGAAAAATCTAGATTCCCTGGCCTAGATTAAAAGAGACTAAAGAGCAAAACAGCCAAATGCCATGGGGGAATTTTAATTGTATCCTTGTTTGGGAGAGAAAACAGAAAAAGTCGTTCTTGGGACAATTGAGTGTGTATTCATAGAGTATATACATATTCATTGTATTAGTTTTTCAACTTTTCTGCAATTTGTATTTTTTTCATAATAAAAATTTGGGGGAAAAAATACAGGCCTAATGAGTTTCCCTGCCTATTGGGGGTTCAAAATTACTGTAATACAGGCTAGGTTTGAAACATACCATGGATGACATTAGAATGCAGGGATGCACTATGCTCCCACGCCTAGCATGGGGAGTATCATTCCTGCTCATGTTGGGGTTCCTGGGGTGCAATCATTGGTGTGTTGTTAAATGTTTAACAACTGGATCGCCAGGAAAAGAAAAGCCAGTTTGTAGCATTTGCCAATTTCCGTCGTATCAAAACGCTCACCATGGCTGATTTAAAACTACCAACCTGACGTTACTGAACTCAAAGTTGAGAAGACATTCTCATAAAAACAGCTCTCATAGGCCCATGCGAGTTGGCTGCAGTACACCACTACAGTCTGGCCTGACAAAGGGTCGGACCAGACAAAATGCATCCTGATTCCTCGGGCGTTAAGGGAGGGCTGGGGGCTGGAACCTGGACCTCAGGAAAGAAGGCACGTATCAGCTAAGATTGCGGGTAAAATGAGCCTCCCAGCTTGAGCCACCCTCCTGCCCTGCTGGCACGTGGCGCCTCTTCACTGCGCTCCCCATGGATTCCACAGTCTCCGAGCTGGATGCCCCACCTCCAGCTGGCTGCTCACCATTTCCAGACTGTCCACAGCACACCTTCTTTCCTGACAGTCCATCCTTGCTCAAGGCTCCTGGGGCTCTCCACCCAGAGTCTGAACTTCTCTGACTAGGTGTTCTCTCCTTGCTCCACTTCATTTCCCACACCAGCCCAGTGTTCATCCTCCCCTCGCTGCCCCACAAATACAACCTATGTATTCTTTCCCAGCCAGTTCTCACTAACATTTCCCTGGCTTGGAATGTCCTACTCTCTCCTCTCTAAATTTTACAAGTCTGTAAATTCTGGTTCAAGACTCACACATTCCAGGAATCCCTCCCTGACTGCTGCAGCTCACAACTGACTTCCTTCTTCTTTATTCCTCACCTTCACTGCAGTGATTGCTTCCATTAATCATCACCTCCACCACCACCTCCAGTGCCTTCGTCACCTCCACCACCCCTGTTCCTTACCTTCACTAACTAACACCACTATCATCACCACCACCAGCACCTCTACCTTTATCTTCATCTCCTACATCACCTCTACCATCACTGGTTCACAACTTCCACTACCACTTCCACCACTAATGCTCTACTACCTTCACTATCACTTCCTCCAACACAATTATCACCTCCTCTAATTTTACTTCCACTGACTTCATCTCCTTCTTCACCCCCACTACTGCTCCATTATCTTCCCTCCCCCTTCTACCGTCACCACCTCCATTATTATCGCTTCCACTTCTGTCTTCTCCCCTGTCACTTCCATGTCTTATTCTCACTCGTCAACGCCACCATTATGACCACTGCTCTTTATTTCTTTCGCCTCTATCCTTAGTGCCTCCTCCTCATTATTATCAGATTTTTCTTAAGTGTTTCCATGTCCCTACCTTCGACACTGAACATAGAAACCTCATATCTGGCCCTTGCCTGTAAATGATATCCGTGCAAACATGAGCCTCTTCCTGCTGAGATAAGGAGACTTGTATGAAGAAAGTAAAGTCAGATAGTGCTCAAGCCCAGGGACAAGGACATTCACAGCCTTTCTTGGGCACTAGAGCTTGGCACATATGTGAGTAGTGGGGGAAGAGAACATGGGATCAGTTCAGAGGGTGGCGCCACCGGCTCAGCGGCTCCCACTCTGAGTCCTGCTTCCCTATCATTATCAGAACCAGGGTCCCCCAGGCTTGAGGTCAGTGATGCAGGAAGCAGGAGCAGTGCCAAGCCGGGTTGGACGAGTGGTCAGTCCGGCCCAGCCCTTGGTCGGCCCTGTCTGCAGGCTTGCTGGGAAAGCGTGCTGGTGTTCCAAGGCTCCAACCTCAGGTGGTTAGACATAAGTGCCAAACATCCCCAGCTTCCCTGAATAATCACTGTGACGCTCCCACCCCTGAAATTATCAAAACCCTCCTTGAACCAATTTTTGTTTGCCTCCCTACCATCTCTAGGGTGGATGAATTCCAGATGTTTGCAGTTTCCTGGGCAAAGTACTGCTTCCTGTTATTGCCCCCACCCCCAAAGCATCCCTTTCTAAGCTTGTTGGGGTTACACTCCCTGCTTCCACCACTTTGACGTGCTGAACCTTCTTCACATTCTTCATGACACGAACACTTTCTGCTTCTCAGTGCTCTTGAGAATGAACAAGATAAATATGTAAATCTCTTTTCAGTCTCAGTTCCTGGGTGCGCTGATGGGCTTAATCACTCTTTTCCCGTGCGTAATAATGCCTTTATCGCTGGGGAATGGGAGTGAGTTGAACGGGGCTCCACTTCATGAAAAGCATACTGTCAGTTACTCATCGGATTCCTATGTATGTGCCTTCAGGGTAAATTCAGAAGAGGAGCAGGGCATACAATTCTTTTTCAGATTTGGCCTCTCTCACCATCCTGCTTCCCTCCCTCAGGCCCCTGCCATCTGCCAAACAATCACAGCTCTGTGCCTTTGCACTTGAGGCTTCTCCTCTTGGAATGCCCTTCCTTCTCTACTTCTTCGGGCTCAAGACCCAGTTCAGACACTGGGTCCCTAGAAGTCTTCCGTGTTACCCCAGGGGGGACTAGATGCCTTCCACTGGGCTCCCAAAACCCCCTATACTCCATCAATTAGAGCACTGATCACACTCCACTGTAACTGTCAGGTTAGGTGCCCCCATCATCACCCCGTAAACTGAGATCTCCACAAGGGGAGGCGCCATGGCTTCCTCTCTGACTTGAAATAGCTTGTACTATTGATTTGAGATATCTCCTGTAAGAAGTTCCTTGAATTATGTTTTTGACCTATAAACCTTATTAAGACAGCTCATAAAAGAGAGGCTTGTGGATGAGAGAATTCATGCTTCTACAGAGAGGAGCTTGCCTTTTAGAATGAACAGAGGGGGAGAACACCAGGGGCTTGGGCGGATCAGGAAGTGGTGCAGGCGTCTGGGGTGGTGAGACTCAGTGCCCTGGCTGGGGACCACCAGCTGCCTCTCTGGGGTGGGGGGCTTCTGGGTTCCTGTGCTTCCTCAGACCCACTTCCCATTTTTGAAAACATACCTTTTCCTCTACGATGATCTGCAGTTTCACCAGCCCAGCCAAACAGGTTCATTATTTAGCAGCTATTTTGGAGCCCTAGCTCACATCTTTCCTGGACTTTCAATAGGACATTTTAAATAGTCTTGTGGCTTCCTGTGGACTAGTTACTTTTAAAGCAGAAAATTTTTCTATTTATTTCTATTTTTCCCTAACAATATTTTCCAATAGTTCCTCTTACTAAAAATGACAGCTTTTTTTTTTTTTTTTTTTTGCTTCTGACCCTATCACCAGGAGGTAGAGTTTAATCTAGTATGTGTGCTGAGGTGAGAGGTTTACCCAAATATCTCCTGTGTAAGATCCAGGTCACTCAGGACCAAGCCCCGTGTGTGTCCTTTCCCTGTGGGTTCTAAAGCTATAGTGCCTGCCCCAGGAAATGCTTGTGTATCTCCTTGTCAAACATCTCTTCCATTCTGTGTTTGGAGGAGGTTATTTCCTCTTTCAGAAAAGGTGTCATCTTGGACGCGCACAGTCAACATGGGTGGACACGTGTTCCTGGTCTAGGGGTTTCCAGGATCCCCAGCCCACACAGTCCTCCCCTGGCAGTGTCTGTGGGAGGAGAGGAGCTGAGCGGCATAGAGGGCAGCGAAGTGGCTGAAGGTCCAGCTCTCTGGAAGCAGAACCAGCTCCACGGTGGCTTTGGACCAGTGAACTGGATCCCAGTGTTCAAGAGTCTCATTGGATGGTGGGTGCCTACTCATGACACATAAAAGGGAGACGTTTCCCCTCAAAGATTTCATTCTCCCTGGCCACTCTGGCAGAGCCTTAGTCTTTCCCCTGTCCTTTCCAACAGGGTACATACACTCTGTTTAAGCAAGGGGCAATGTCAGGGCCCAGTTGATGGACTGTTGCTCTCATATATAGCTTGACAGGGCTCCCTTAGGTAGCTCAGATCAGGACCACCCCCACCTCTAGCTTCATCATCTAAGCAGATCTAAGCAGTACCCTTCCAGGGACCACCTGCTCTCATTCCCCTTTATCAGTCTCCTTCCTGGACCAAGACGTGCAGCCTCCTGCATAGTCCTTTCTGGTGCTCTGTGTCCTCTTGAACCTAAGACTAAAGTCAGCTTAGAAGACATTTCTATTTTATACTTTCAAGTATGCTGGGTATTGCAAATAAACTTGCTCTGGACATTCTTTTTCGTGTCTTTTTGGTGAATATTTATACTCTTTTCTGTTGGCTGTATATCTAGAGGTGGAATTGCTGGGTCATGGAGTGCTATTTACCTTTAGTAGAGTCTACCAAATGTTTTTCCAAAGCAGCTGAAACAACTCACCCTCCCACCAGCAGTGTCTGAGAGTTCCGTTTCTCCACATCCTCCCCAATACTTGGGATTGTCCATCTTTTTAATTTCAGTCTTTCTGGTGGGTGTCTCATTGTGTTATTATTTACATTTCTCTGTTAAGTATTTGATGCTGGGGATTTTTTTCAAAGTAGCCATTTTGGATATCTTTTTTAAAGTTCCTGTTCAAATATTTTCCCTATTTTTTTTTTTTTTTTTTTTTTTTTTTTTTTTTTTTGGTGGTATGCGGGCCTCCCTCTGCTGTG
>NC_041224.1:44577968-44584999 GCF_002837175.3 Physeter macrocephalus
GCGGCATGTGGGATCCTCCCAGACCGGGGCGCGAACCCGGTTCCCCTGCATCGGCAGGCGGACGCGCAACCACTGCGCCACCAGGGAAGCCCTATTTTCCCTATTTTTTAACTGAGTTGTTTCTCTCCTTATCACTGACTTGTGGAGTTTTAAAAGTAAACATTCTAAATAGGACTTCTTGGTCAGATATATGTATTGCAAACATCTCTCAGTCTTTGGCTTATCTATTCGTTTTCTTAATAGCGTCTTTTGATGAACAGGTTATTGATTTAAATGAAGTCCACTTTTTAAATTTTTTAATGCTTAATGCCTTTTGTGTCCTCTTTAAGACATTCTTGCCCTTCCCAAGGGCATGAAGATATTGTCTTATGCTTTCTCATAAAAGATTGTTTTACTTTCCTAATTGAGGCCTGTGATCCACTTTGAATTAATTTTTGTGTGAAGTATAAGTTAGGGGTAAAAGTTAATTTCTTTCCAAGTAGATATCCAATGGCTCCACCATCATTTATTGCAAGACATTTTTCTCCCATTGAAGAGCAATGGAGCTTTTGTTGTAAATCAAAGCAGCTTTAGTCATCATAGTCCTACAATGAAAACAACCCAAATGTCCATGAATGGATAGAAAAACCGTGGTGCCTCTATACAATGGAATACTACTCAGCAATAAGAAGAATGAACTATGGATAAGCACAACGACATGAATGACTCTCAAAAACGTGGAGGAAAAGAAGACAGAGACAAAAGAATGCATACAGTTTGGTTCCATTTATATGAGGCAAAACTAATGCACGGTGATAAAAGTCAGAACAGTGGGTCACCACCACTGGGAGCATATTGGCGGGATAGGCTGGTTTGCAAGACACTTATTTTCTCAGCATAATCACCCTGGCAATAAAGGTTGAGAGAAGAGATGAGGCATCAGGTAGGAGGCTGTTAAAAATACAGAGTAATACAACCCGTTCCTGTTTTAGCTGGGTTATTTCCATTTCTGCTCTGAGCAGGCTAGGGACAGTTGGACCTTTCCCGTACTGTCAGGGCATTAATTACTTTCTGTAGAGTCCCAGAGTGTGGAAACTCCTAGAGTCCTAAATCATTAGCTCTAGAAGCAATCTTAGGGCTCATTTGGCTGAGCCATCTCATTTTATAGAAGAGACAACTAGAGCTGACAAGAAAGGGGACTGTAAAAATGAAAACTTGGATCAAATTTTTTATTCCCAAAAGCTAAAAATAGTTTTATGATCATTATTATTTTTGTCATCAGGCCTGCTAAGATTTTGCAGACTTACTACATGGCAAGCACCGTGCTAAGCCTTATGTAATTAATCCTCCCAACAAACCTGTGAGGGAGATGCTAGTGTTAGTGCATGGTACGGATGAAGAGTTTGGAGCTTGGATGGGCCCAGGTCACACAGCCACATCTGCCTAACTCAGTGCTGCCCGAGTCTTCATAACTAGTCACCGTGTGCCCCTCCAGTGCTTCCATTCCTCAGACATGTGGTTGTTGTAGACCTCAGTGTTCACATGGTCTTTGAGTAGTCCTGGCCTTCTGTTCCAGGAGGGCCTGGATCCACACAGCATCTTCATGGGTCCTCCCCTGTCTGCTGTGGTCCCTGAGGCTGCCATGATATGGGAGCTATCTCCAGAGGTGCAGATGTGAAGGGCCCTCACCCAGAGCTTGTTCCATTGTGTCCCCTCCCATCTTCTCTATCTTTTCAGGTTTCTGTCCTCTGTGTAGTGTTGGGCCAGCCCCCTTTGGGCTCCCCTTATGGAGACCAGCCTTGAAGGGTGATGTGAGGCTGCATTTTGTATGGACCTGTGGAAGGCTCATGAGCAAGTGTGAAAGATGACTCATCTTCACACCAGCCCATGGTTCCCCTCAACCCCTGAGCCCCTGGATTCATGTCCCAGATTTTCTCAATCTTTCCCTATTGGGTGGAGACTTTATAGATAGAAGTGACATATTGAGGAGAAACCCTAAACCAACTTGAGATTCCTTTTCTGCCCTGCAGACCATGAGACCACATTTGTACGTGCGTGTGTGCACACACACATACATTCACGGGGCCAGAGCCACGGGGCTCCAGGATTGGGACTGCCTTTAACCACAGAGGCAGATCTGTGCAGTGGGATTTAAGTGGGGGATGGGAATTAACTTTCTTCCTGACTCACTTGGCCCATCCCCTAGTATCTCCTTCCCTGGCCGCGGGTGGGTGGGTAGGGGTCATTGCTTTATGTTGGTGACAGGCCTCTCTTGGGAGTCCTTGTCCTCCCTTGGGTCTGAATCCAGCTGCCTGCAGCTGTGCTGAGTCTCCAGGAGATATAATCCCAGGGGTCTCCAGCCAAGTGCAAGGGAATGTTATGCCCACTGGGTGAGGAAGATCTGGGCAGGACAACCCAGAATCAGGGGCTTCTGCCTCCCTGCTCCCTGAAACCCTAGGCCAGAGGCAACCCTCAGCAGCCTCCTGCCTACCTGGCTTTCCCTGGGGAGGGGAAGGGGAAGAAAAAGAAGTAGAGAAAAAACAATGAGGAGGAAAAAGAGGAAAAAATAAGGAGGAGGATCCCCCTTTCACTGTCTCAATTGTATGCCCATGGTGCCCTTCAGGACCCTTCCCTGAGGAAAATGTGGGGATGGAGGGCTAGCAGATACCTCATCCCTGAAGAAGTGCTTGTGTTTTTTAGGGGCTGCTTCCAGACAGGGCCCCAGAGGTGTCTGTTTTTAAATATAATCATGGAGGACTTCCCTGGTGGCGCGGTGGTTAAGAATCCGTCTGCCAATGCAGGGGACACGGATTCGAGCCCTGGTCCGGGAAGATCCCATATGCCGAGGAGCAACTAAGCCTGTGTGCCACAACTACTGAGCCTGCGCTCCAGGGACTGCGAGCCACAACTACTGAGCCTGCACGCCACAACCACTGAAGCCTGCGTGCCTAGAGCCTGTGCTCCACAACAAGAGAAGCCACCACAATGAGAAGCCCACGCACCGCTACAAAAAGTAGCCCCTGCTCGCCGCAACTAGAGAAAGCCCACGTGCAGCAACGAAGACCCAACGTGGCCAAAAATAAGAGAAAATTAAAAGAAAATACTAGGATACCTCATTTTAAAAAAAATAATAAATCAATAAAATCATGGAGTTGGCTTGAAATACTTTAAAAGTGTGCTGGTGTCAATAGTTGGGTCCTGTGCAGTCATAAATATAAGACACTAATTTATGTACTTGTTTGTCTGTCCAACAAATGAATGTCCCCTGCTGTGCTAGGCCCTGACATGGCAGAGAACGGAGGAGTCATGAACCCTGCTCTTGAGTCCCAGGCATTGTCGGGGGAGGATTTCCAGCAGAGGCAGGCAAAAATGGATGATTCTCAGAGAAAGTGATGAGCCCACAGGGAAAGAACCAGGAGACAGCAGAGACAGGAGACAAGACTTTCTAGTCCAGAGTCAGTGGAGGGACACCTGTTTTTTGTAACAGTTCTTCATTTACATATGGTCTATGGCAGCAGTTAGATGGCTGTGACAGAGATCACAAAGCCCGCAAAGCTGAAAAGAATTACTATTTGACCCTTTACAGAAACTGTGTGATAACACTAACCTAGACTATAAGCTACTGGTGGACAGGATCTGATCCTTATTTTGGAGCCCGAAAGTCCTTAACACACTGTCCGACGTGTACTTGTTGCTCAATAAGTATTTGATGTGTGAAAAAGTGAGGCTAGAACAGACTAAAGGTGGGACATAGCAGAGAGGATCCAGGAAGGTTTGGTGCATGAAGGGAGTGGGAAGTACAAGAGGAGCACACAATAATCCTCTGTATTCAAGGATTACATTTTCTGGAATTTGCCTACCCACATGTTCTTACTGAGGTGGGACAAGGTGATGCCCTGCCTTCTTATCTCAGCTCTCATACTATAAGCGAGTGGCCTTTTTTGCTCTATTTAGTGACACGTTTTTTACATACCTGTACTTTGTGTGGGTGATTTTGCTGTTTAGGATGGCCCCCAAGCATAGCACTGAAGTGCTGTCTAGACTTCCTGAGAGCAAGAAGGCTGTGATGTGCCTTATGGAGAAAATACATGCTTTAGATCAGCTTAGTTCAGGCATGAGTCATAGTGCTGTTGACTGTGGATTCAATGCTAATGAATCAACTACATCTATTAAATAAGATGCCCTTAAACAGAAATGCACATAAAGCAAGGTTATGTATTGATGGTCGATGAAAGTGTTGTGACCAGAGGCTGGCAGGAGCCTAACCCCATACTTCCCCTAGGAGCAATGTTTCAGTATTTGCTAATTCAGTGTTCACAGTGACCTTATGGAACATAACTACAGAGAATAATGAGAATTTACGGTAGGTCAAATGGCGAGAAATAGACAATGCCTATTAGAACCGACCAAGAGAAGAGAAGGGCAGTGTGGAATGAAGAGGATGCAGGATGGACAGGAGGAGGTGTCAAGGAGATGGGATTCTTTAGTCTGAACGAGGGCCAGCAGCTGTGAAGCTGTGAGGAGGACAGCTGGGCCGTCAACCCTTTTAGTCAGAGGTCACAGCAAGGGCCAGGGACCCACACAGAGAAATACCTGAGCCCTGCAGAGATGCAAAGGGAGATGGTGCCCACCTTGGATGGAGGCAGGGCAGGGTGCAGGTACACTTGGAAGGGAACTCTTTGGGAATACATCAGGAGGGCACCCCAAGGTGCAGTGGGGGGTTGGACCTTGAGGATGAGGGGCCATCCCTCCCTCCATGCCATGGGAGATGGAGTGGACAGGACCTTCCAGGCAGCACCAGGCTTCCTGAGCCTCAGGCACGGGCTTGTGACAGCACACATCTCCAGAGCAAGCCCAGAACTGCCCTCGGAGCAGAGGAGTCTTTCCCGGGCACCAAGCCTGCTCTGTGGGCCAGCTGGCCGTGGACAAAGTCTGGGGCAGGGAGGCATTAGCAGAGCAGGAGGAGGGGGCAGAAGGTCAGGCCAAGGCTGGGGGCTTCAGGGGAATGTCTGCCCTCTCCCCTGTGTTCCTGGGAGGGGCAGAGGACTCAGAACCATAAAGCGCCCTCCATTCAGAAACCATCTGCCCAAGGAAGGTTGGCTGTGATCAGACTGATTTAGTCCTTACCAGTGATCTGAAAGTCAGGAGGCAGAAAACTGCTTCCCGCCCCTGACCCGGGCACACCTCATTATGTCAATGTTCTGTTTGCACACAAATAACCTTTTGTTGGCATTTAAAAAAAACGATTAAGTCATAGGTTTTCAAACAGGAAAGTGCCTCAAGAAGTCCAGTTCCTTACCCTGGAGCAAGTAGAGTATTATTATTTTGCCCACGTTACAGATTAGGAATAGGGCACAGGGGTCCTTATAGATAATAAGGGGCAGATGGGGACCTGAATGCAGGTCCCTTCTTCCTAGGGTCTCCCTCTAGACTAGCTTGGCTCCCCCCATGTGGTTTTGGGACTTGACTTTCTCCATTCGATGCCTGTTTTCCTCCAACACGTCTCAGTGTAACGGAGCCGTGTGCCTGCTGTGATGGGCACTGGCGCATCTCTTCCCGCTCCTGATAACTTCGGCCTCTCTGTCCCCCATCCTGGCTCTCTGGTCTCAGGCCCTGGCTCTCGCAGTCCTCTGTCCATGGCTGCTCTCTGTGGCCTCAGAGAAAAGTGGCTGTGAGGGTGCAGACACGGGTGGGCTGCCTCGTAGAGCAGGGCGTTCTGTGGCTCCCTGAAAACAAGGCTTTCTCTGAGCCATGCTGCGGAGGCCAGCTGCTGGGGGAAAGCAAAGGAAAGAAAGTCTGTTTCAAAAAGCCCAGGTGAAGGTGGCCAAGACAAATACACTCAGCCAAGGGAACAGGAGGGCTGGAAGATTCC
This sequence comes from Physeter macrocephalus, assembly GCF_002837175.3. Classification (NCBI taxonomy): domain Eukaryota; kingdom Metazoa; phylum Chordata; class Mammalia; order Artiodactyla; family Physeteridae; genus Physeter; species Physeter macrocephalus. The sequence goes on from NC_041224.1 coordinate 44,583,820, forward strand.
AGATGCAGAGGCCTCCCTGCACTACCGCGATCTGACCAAGGGGCTGGGCAGAGGAGGGAGGGAGAGGAAGATGCCGGGCAGGGTGTCTTTACCCGCTGCCCTGTGAGCCCAGGCAGGAGACGTTCTCCTGGGGGCAGGCCCTTCGTGGGTGGGGGCTGAGCAGAATTCAACCCAACAACACAAGCTTCTGCTGGAAAACCACGGCCCGCGATGGGAAGCAGGGGAAGGGGTGTGTGGACAACAGCCGGCGTTGTCCCAGCTGATGACCAGCAAGGCAAGGTGGCTTTCTGCCCCCTCTCTTACCCACTCCAGGCCCCTGCCTTACTCACTCTTGTGTCACGTGGCTCTTCTGTCAACACTGGCTGAGCGAGAGGTGCTGGGGGAAGCTGGGGGTCCTTCCTTTATTGCTGTTCTGGGAAGCAAACCTGGGCCTCACGGAAATGTATGTTCTGAAAGGACAGCTCGTGGTCTCCCAGCACGAGACGTTTACCCGGGGCGGGCCCCGGTAAGTCAGGGGGCCACACGTCCTGGGAGAGAGTCACGCCAGGGGGGTGCGGGCCTGAACAGCAGGGCGTCTTGCTGCCGCCTCATCCCTAACCGTCTCTCACCGGCGCAGGGAAAGGGAGGGCAGCAGCAGCAGACAGCGCCGGCGCGAGGGAGAGGACCACGCTGGCTGGGGCGAGTCCAGGGACCTGGCTGCGCAAATGCCCCTGCGGCTGGGCCACCACGCAGAGGCTCTGGGATCTGCAAACAGTGGCCCCCTCCTTGAGCGCTGACAGCAGACATGTGTCGGCCTGATGTCACACACACCGGGCAGGCCCAGAGGGAGCAGGGCGGTGGGGCAAAGGCCCCCATGGGCAACCTCAGCATATGTCTGAGGCCTCCTGGCTGAGACCCAGGGGTCTTTTCCGAAATGTTGAAGGGCTGGCCTCTGCAAGAGAGTGATGCTGCTCTCTAGGGCCCCCCGAGGGAACTGGAGTGATGGATCAAAGAACCTGGAGACAGTTATCCTCAAAATAAGGAAGGGGGGCTTTCCTGGTGGCGCAGTGGTTAAGAATCCGCCTGCCAATGCAGGGGACACGGGTTCGAGCCCTGGTCCGGGAAGATCCCACAGGCCGCGGAGCAACTAAGCCCGTGCGCCACAACTACTGAGCCCGTGTGCCACAATTACTGAAGCCCG
>NC_041224.1:44585203-44605047 GCF_002837175.3 Physeter macrocephalus
CAGCAACAAAGTCCCAATGCAGCCAAAAATAAAGAAATAAAATAAATAAATTTACGTTAAAAAAAAGGAAGAACTTGTCAGTAATTGTGAAATCTCTCTGAGGACAGATAAGGTGTTTTAGAAGATAATGAGTTACCTTCCATTAAGTGTGTCCAAACAAAAGGTAGCAACTACTTTGGAGCGACGACGTTTGGAGGGGAGTCATGAACTGGATTAGTGGCTGCCATAGATTCTCTTAAAGGCATGTCTCACCTACCCTGAAAGTCTTTAAGTCCCAGGAATTGAGTCAGTGACATGCACATTGGCAAGTGTTTTAATCTCACTGAGCCTCAGTTTCCCCATCTGAAAAACAACGTATCTGGGTCGCATCATGGTGGGGATCAAATGAGCTTTGACACCCTCAAAGCTATAGTGACATGTAAGATATCACTAACGTAGGCTCTCAGTAAATATGGGTGGCTATTAAATTATCAAGGTCAGTAGCTGACACCAATGGCAAGACCCCCATATCTACTGAAGTCTCTAGTGCCAAGCCTTGCCTCATTGTTCCCTAAATCAGCAGTCAAACTGAAACACACACACACACACACACACACACACACACACACACACACACGCACACACACTCTCACCTCCTCCCATTCTGAAGAATCTTTCAGTTCAGTCAGGGAGCAGGTCCCCTTCCACCATCTGGCTAACTTTTACTTTTTTTTTAAAAGACTGAACTCAAAGACCATCTCTTAAGTTCTTTATGACCTACTTGCCCTGTTTGGACTAGACCTTCTCGCCTGAGCTAGTATTCCTATAGGTCTTCTGTAATGGTCTGTTTCCTTGCGTGTCTTTCCCACCAGGCTGAGCTCTGGGGGCCAGGGGTGGTGTACAGTGCATCATCAAGGCAGGAGAGTTTAATGGTAAAGACTACGTGCTTTGGAATTGAACATACCTGGGTTAGAGTCCTGGTCTGCTCTTGACTAACTGCTGCAGGAACTTGGCCTCCTTGGCAGGAACTTGAGTCTCAGTTTTCTTGCCTGTAAATGGGAAGAATAAAGTGAGGATAGGGTGGGATGAACTGGGATATTGGGACTGACATATATACTCTATTGATAGTATGTAAAAAACTAACTAAATAAGTGAGGATAATACACTCAGAGTCGTTTTGAGGATTAAAGAAAGCAGGTATGTAGGAGTTTAGCACGGGGCCAGGTACACAGTAAACGTGCAATAGATTTAGCTATTGTGATTGTGATTATGGATTATTTGTTCCTAAGGCACAGTGGTAGCTTAGAGTGTGGGTGACTGAACGGACGGAGAAAAGACTGAACTAATAGACATTCGCCTGTCCCCTGGCCGGCAGGGCTGAACTCATAGCGACCTTCTGTGGTGGGCCCCCTGTACTCTGTCTCCCTGCGGTGGAAAGTGCACTGTGTTAGGGATCAAGGAGCAAGGAGCCCCTTAAGGCAGGGAACTGAGCGACCAAGGGGCTGAGGCTTTATCTTGGGTCCCACCAGAGCCACTCTGGAACACTTCAGAGGAGGCCCAGGAGGGCGGTCCTTGTTGGGGAGCCCTGGAAGGTCCTGGTGCCACAGCCTGGGTCCCATCCGCTCTTGTGCAATCCTCACTCCCAGGGTGACTGTTGCCCCTGGAGTTTGCTTAAGGAAAGTGGCGGAGGCAGCATGAGCTTTGGAGCCACTCGGCGGCCGCTGTGGCTGCTCAGGCAGACACACAACAAAGCAGCCCATTGAAGGCCAGAACAACCAAGTCCCATAAACAGCCTTCCGAAGGGACACCTTGTCCCACATTTACAGAAATGCACCCAGGGTCTATTTAAAGACCCACACACTGGAATAAGCACAAGTCGGTTTATTTCTGATTGTCCACGTGGCCCCCCTGGGATTCTCTCTGAAGAGTGAATCCTATTTCCCTATTGTCCCCACCCATCCCCAGACATTTTAGCCTCTCTGAGTCTCTTCATTAAAACGAACAAACAAACAACCTAGTCTATTCGATTTTTAAATGTTTTCTTTCTGAAACATGGTTTAGCCAGATCCCCCTTCGAGGGCTGAGCTTTGGCCAAATATAGATGTTTAAAATTTAATTATTTTGACGTTACCAAGTAGCAGAGACCTCTTTTCTTGGGGGAGGAGGGGCTTGGGGGAGGTACCGGGTATGAAATAGAGGCCAACTGCAAACTTGGAGCCTATGATGACTCCTCTCTGCCTGGGCAGAAAGAACTTTTAAAATACAAACAAGAGGCAAAGGACCCCTGGGCCCAAACTACCCGCTTCTAACCAGCCACTCGTAGGGAAGGAACTGAGGAAGGGAAGGGCAGTGCCAGGTGTCAAGCTCTGAGCTTGGAGTGTGTGTGTTACAGCCTGGGTGTCGCTACAGGGAGGGGCAGGGGGTGGGGAGCTCTGGGGTCAGGCAGACGGGGGTTGAAATCCTGGCTCCACCAGGGAAATGTCTTACCTGTCTGTGCCTCAGTTTCCTCGCCCGTAAAAGAGGATAACAAAAGAACCAGCTCATAAGGTGGTGGCAAGGATGACATGAGATGGTATTTGCAAAGCATTTAGAACAGTGCCTGGGTCATGATAAATAATCAATAATTATTATTCCCACATTAGAGAGAAGGAATCAAGGCTTGCAGAGATCGGGCGAGTTGCCCAAGGTCACGCAGCTAGCCGGTGGTGGAAATGGGTTTCAAGCCCGAATCAGCTTGGTCTAGAGCTAGTGGGCTTGCCCTCATCCTTTACTGCCAAGCAAAGGAAGGGGATTCCTGCTGAGTCTTGAGCTGAAGAGGCTGAGGGGGACCTTGACTACCCTTTCCCATGCCCACAACCTAAGGGGGCCCAGAGAAAGAAGGTGAGTCCTAGGATTCTGGGATTATTTAAACACTGACATTTAGCCAGTGCTTCCTACTGTTTATATTCAACAGGAATACAGTTTTCACTATGGGTCAGCTCTGTTCCAAGCACTTTACATGTACCTCACTCATTTAGTTCTTATAATAATCGCCTATGAGGTGGCTAGTTATTGTTATTAGCATTATTTTTCAATGAAAATCATTTATTATAAAACCACTGAAACTTTCCTTAAAAGGTCAAGCTTGCGATCACTTGAACGTGACAGAATTAAGAACGGTTTCCCCCACTCCCATCCTCAACCGCATATTTCATGGCACAAACAAAACTGGATGGAGCCTTAGCCTCCCAACCTCCAGGGCAGCACTCCTGCGAGCAACACCATCCTAGTCCTGGGTCTGCCACCAGCAGTCATCTGGATAAGGGATTCTGGACCGGTCCCAGCCTTAAACGAAGCACCCCCAGGCCCACGCAGAATTTAGCAGCCATCTGGTCCAGAGCGCTCGCTCGATTTCCGAGGATACGAAACCGGAAAGACATTGCCACAATGAGGAGCGTCATAACATACTGGTAAAAGGGCAGTCCGATGATGAAGATCCAAGACTCTGCATCCCGGGACCGCGTTGATCACGAGGAAGACCCTGAACCACATGTAGAAGGCCGTCAGCATCTTGCCGTCCTGGCCAAACAATGCGGTAACATCCACAGCTCGACGTAAATGACCTCTGGGTTGTGGCACCTCTAATCTGTCTCAGACTTCGGGAGCGAACAAGCCCCATGAGCCAGAGGGGCACAGGGAGGAACATGGGCCCATTTCTACAGATGAGGAAACTGAAGCACAGAGAGGTTAAGTAGCTTGCTCAAGGTCACACAGCTAGCACATGCTGGTATTTAAACCCAGGTCTGGCTCCAGAATCCGTGCTCTTAACCATCATGTCAAATGTTTTATATTCAAAAACATTTAATTCTGCAGCTTGCCCCTCTCCCCGCCCTCAGCGCCCCATTGCTTTATCCTTTGCCACTTTTTCTTTTCTCTATAGACCTTGTCACCCTCTAACTTAACATACACTTTACTTATTGATTATGTCTATTGTTTATTGTCTCCCCACTATCCTTAATGAATATAAGTACCACTAGGAACTTGTTTTGTGCACTGATGTATCCCAGGCACCTAGAACAGTGCCTACACACAGTAGGCACTAATAAATACCAAAAAAATCATTAGATGAAGAAGCAAAGGGGGTTGTGTTGTATCAAGTACATTAAGCAATTTGTTCAATCACTCATTTGGTTGAGTGGTGAGACAGGACTCAAACCCAGATCTGACTTCATAATGCTCTTCTTAATCATGGGTTTTCTTTTAAGAAATGATGTGTTTAACCATATATATATATATATATATATATATATATATATATATATATATACTTTTTTTAAACCAACAAAACTCTGAGAGAAGTCATTTTGGGGCTTATTGTTTGCTGGTAAACATAGCTAACACCGAAGTTGGCAGGTGCAGTTTTGAGAAACCAAAAAGCAGAAGCAAGTTTCATAAGCAGGGCTGGGTAGAGACTTTGAAAGTTGCTATGGGCCTAGAAGAATATGCCTCATATGTAATCAATATGAAAGCCACACTAAACCAATAGCAGTGTAAGGGAGGCCAACAAAATTTTCATTTGCCCTATAATAGGGACTTTGATGCTTTTTTAAGAAATGTCAAAATTCTAACTTCTTTCAAAAAAATCTTATGTGTGTGTGCCCCTGCTGTGCTGGTGCACCAAGAGGCTGAGCTGGACTTGGGGATGACACAGTTCCTGCCCTTGGGGAACTCAGTCCGGTTGGGGCAACCAAAATGTAGTGCCCAGCGACTGTGGTGCGTGGTGCGTAGAAGCTTAAGGATGAGGCGCTTGGGAGCACAGGGGTTTGGGAGCTTCAGGGAAGTCACCCAGAAGAGGGAGGGGACATTGGAACTAGTTCCTCCCATGTTCCAAAGTCCCTGAGTTTCAACCATTTGGCAACCAGACATCACCACCCCTTGCAAGGACCAGGGGTTGACAAGGTCAGGGCTACTCATCTCCATGAGGTCCTGTAGGAACACAAGGGCTGGGATGATGCTGGTTGTCACGACCCTGCTTCCTGTAGTCTCAGAACCATGCCCCTCCTGAGAAACTAACGCCCCCCTCCAGGCAGCATTCCCTGAACACCACCTCCCGTCTCTGCTCTTAGAACAGTTGTCCTTCCATTAGGCCCGTACTTTACAATCAACCCCGTGGGGCAGAGCTCTTTTCCCACCCACGCTGTAGCGCCCTGCCTCTTCCCTCTGCTGTGCCTGACTCGCAGCCTGCAGATGAGCGTGCTCCAGAGATGTCCAGCTGAATGGGCTGTGCTTGTCCTTATTCAGCCCCAGAAACTGGTTAGTTCCCTAACAGCTCACATTTGTCAAGCACTGGAGCTGTGTTCCTCGCTTTGCTGCTTTATCTCAGTTCTCACATCAACCCAGGCATGGCGGTGCTGGCATTATTTCCATTTCACAGATGCAGTGACAGAGGCAGAGAGAGGAGTCAGGTACTGCCTGAGTCACACAGGTTACAAGGGGCAGTGCTGACCTTGATGGCAGGCTGTTGACTCTGGATCATCACAGTGTCTGTACTGCCTCCCACATGTGTAGGTGAGGGGCCTGAGGGCCTGAGGATGGGCCTGGAAGGGAAAGATATGAGGATATCCTAGACATAGGTCCACTTCCTCAACTTAAGCTCACTCTGGACCCAGAGTGTGGGCATATTCCTGTGATGTCTTTCTGCTCCTATCCTTAGGTGGAGGTCCAGGCAGGCCCCTTGCCTCCACCCTCCCAGCTCTCCTGGGACCCCAAGAGCTGATGTCCCGCAGGCTTGCCCTCCTATGGAGCTCCTGTGCTCCAGACCTTTCCTGACCCATCCTCCACCCCTGCAGGGATTCTCTGGCTTCCCAAGGTACTCACGCCACAGGAATGCATTAAAGACAACTGTCCTTCTTCCCTAAGCAGGGCTCTCTGGAGACATGGCACTAAGACAAAGATGAGAGTTTCAGTGGTAAATTTAGTAGGGCCTGTATCATCTTCTCCAAAGCCGACTTAAACCTTCTGATTAGAGCTCCTTCCTCCAGGACTCCTAATGCTCCTGTGCTGGTCTCCCTGTCCTCTTGCCACCTCTCCTCCTGGAGCCGTGTAAGCTCAGGAGGCTGCCTCAGCCGCGGCATAAGGGCTCAGCACTCTGCTCCCTGCCAGGCCCGAGGGGAGCAGCCTGTGGGAACAGATTACACCTTGGGATCAGCTCCTGCTGCTTCATGCACCAGGCCTCTAAGGGCTACAGGACAGAGCTTAAGCTCTTCATTCTTCAACACTGGGAGATTTCTGGCAACCTCAGGGAAGGATTTTATATTTTGTCTCCTGTTTTTCTTTAATAGCCAAGGGATGGAAAATGCAGAAAACCCTGTGCTCAGCAAAAACCTCCCTCTATAAGGGAATAGCAGGAAACCGCGTTCTAGGATGAACACGAGGTCAGCTTAGGTGTTTCTTGGAGCCTCTGGCTTGGTTCCATAATGCCTGATGGCCCAGTCCAGGCGAGCTGCCACCCCTGGAGCTTGGCAAGCCCACTTTGATTTGTGAGCCCCCTGCCCTGGGCTGGTCAGGCCCTGGGGAAGGCACAGGCTTTCTCTGTGATTAACAGTTTTCTATTTATTACTGACTCCTCTTGTGCCCCTTCTTCCCTGCCCCCTGGCTCATTTTTCATGGAAAAAACAACAGTTTCCATGATGAGCTCAGTGTACAGGCAGGAACTAAACCTGTCTGGGCCTTTTGCTTCCCCATTGGAGGGGTGCGGATTAAGTGACCTGTGGTTTTTGCTTGGAGCCAACATTCCATGATTCTATGGTTTTTCTCGCGGAGGAAAGCTTCTCTCTGTTCTTGAGTCTGCAGACTGTGCCTGAGGGGGAAGGCTTCCAGGCAGAGCCATCATGTCCCCTCCTAGTTTACTGTGACTAATCCTGTCCTCTCCCCCACCTAGCAACAACACACACATACACACAGTGTATTAAGTAAGCATGCCTCTCATGGGTTGCTTTCTTTCTTTCATTCATCCACCCATCCATTCATCCATCCATCCATCCATTTATTCGCTTATTCATTCATTTGTTCCATGACTGTTCCTTAAGTGCCCACTGTGTCCTGAAGACACAGAGGTGGTTGGATTCCCTCCCTGCCTTTGAACTCACAGACTGGTGGGGGAAGGGCACCATGTAGATCAGACAGGCCATGCTGAGTGAAAGGTCTAGTGCAGCAGTCTGGCAAGGGGTTGTGAGGAGAAGTGGCCATAGCATACTGGTCATATCACCACCTCCTCAATTTATGCTTGCTCACACTGGACCCAGAGTGCAGGCATATGCCTGTGAGGTGCCCTAAACGCTTTGGAGACCCAACCAACCTAGGAGGGTTGGCCAAGGTTCAGGAAGGGCATGCAAGTGGGGAAGTTGGAACCAAACCCAGGACCCCTGAATGTTGTCAAGTTGGTGATTCTTATCTTGATGACAGCTAGCAAGACTCAGGACTCTGAAATAAGACAGGGTGAAAAAAAAAGCACTCAGGCTTCATTGTAGAATTCCAGAGGGTTGTCATCTACTTTCACTTCCTCTTGGCAGGCAAGGAAACTGAGGCATAGATCGGACAAGTCATGTGCCCAATGTCCCCAGCTAGGAAGGGGCTGCGCTGGGAGAATGCCCAGGTCTCCTGACTCCAGGCTGTTCTCCAACAGAGTCTGGTTCAGCCACACTGCTGTAATTGCTTACACCCCACTTCCTAGAACTTTCCCTGGGAGGTCCCGAATCAGACTGGCTGGCCACAGCAAATGCTGCTGTGCTAGCAGAAGGGGTGAGCTCATCCTGTGAGGTGACGTGGCAGGATCGTGGTAGCCTGGGCTTCTGCTGCCATCTGAAATCATGGATGAAAATAGCTTGCCTGCGGTCTATTGATACCCAATACTCTATCATCAGATTGGGGAAGTCAATTAAAAGTGTCTGGTTTCCCCCCGGGGGCCTGGGAATTGCACAGAAGCCAGAGACCAGTGGCCAAAAGGAACAGGGCCATAACTCCCCTTTTACAACACCAAAGCCAGAGGCTGCAGGCTGCACCTAGCTGGTCTGCAGGAAGCAACAGGCAGCTTCCAGGGACTGGCAAAACCAGCTCTCCAGTCTGAAGAAAGGCTCAGACTCAGGTTGCAGGAACATCTGGCCCTCCTGGAATATGCACAGGAAACAGCTCAGGATGGGAGGACCCAGGGATTGCCCTGGAACTTCCTGTGGCCACTGGAGCAGAGGCCAGGAGACCAGGCTGGTATGAGTTGGGAGCCACTGTGGCTGGTTCCAAATGGGACCTAAGGGATACTGGTTAATGTTCAGACCAGGGCCGAACTATGAGTGCCCAGGGGAATGCAAACTCCTCTCCTGTCACTTGTGAAACACAAGCATGTGGACCTCCTTCTCCTCTCCAGCTCGATGGTGACCTGGGCCAGCCAACAGGAGGCAGAACCAGGCTCTGCAAGCCTTACTCTAGCTGAAGTCAAACCGTGCCTCTTCTCCAAGACAGCCTGACTCTCTGTGGGCTGTAGGTCTGATGTAGCTCCACCTCATTACTCAGCCAGCTCCCCTTCCACATTTTCCCCCATTGTCCTTCCTCTTTTCAGGCCCCCAGGTTCCAACTTGCCTTGGCTGGATGGTGAAAACTGTGAGAGCACAGGGGTAACATGCTGGGCCAGTGGTTTTCCGACTTGAGAATCCAACATCCGAATCATCTTTGAGGGCTTGTTAAAACAGAATGCTGGGTCCCATCCCAGAGTTTCTTGGGTCCTAAGAACATGCATTTTGAACAAATTCCCGAGTGACGCTGTTGCTGTGGGTCCAGGGACCACACTTTAAGAAACACTATGCTGGACAATGACCAGATGAGGAAGGGAGCAGCCTTAGCTGACATAACCGGCGAAGGCCTCCCTGAGGAGGTGACATTGAGCTGGAACTGGAAGGACAAGGAAGAGCCAGACATGCAAAGGTCTAGGGGTTCCTAAACTCTTCTGTGCCACGGGCACTGGGACAGTCTGGTGAAGCCTACGGACCCCTTCCCCAAATGATGTTTTTAAACACATAAAATGTATTACACAGGGTTACACAGGAAAACAATTAAATTAAAATCCACCTCAATCCATGGACGCCCCCTGGTTAAGAACCCCGAGAGAAGGAGTGCTTGGGGGAGAGGGAAGAGCAAGTGCAAAGACCCTCGGGTGGAAATAACTCGGCAGGTTGGAGCTCAGGTCAGGGGGCTGAGCATCATAGGTGGAGGGGAGTAAAAGCAGAGGCCTGGGGCTGTGGCGTTGGCTTTCGCCTGTATTCCCAGCGTACTGGGAGACATCGGGGCTTTCAAACAGGGCAGAGTGGTGATCAGATTCCTGTTCTAAAAGATCACTTTGGCTGCTGGACGGAGAATGGGATGTTAGGGGGACCAGAGGGAAGGCAGGAGACCCATGCGGGGTGTTGCCAGCCCCTAGGTGATACACAGGACCTGGCTTTGACTCAGAGTACGCAGAGAGAGAGGAGCCTGGGGAGTCAAGAGAGATCTGGGAGGCGTACTTGAGTGAAATGCCTGTGTGTTGGCCACAGGGCAGAGGCAAGGGAGGACAGGGAATGGGGGTTAGAGCCTAGTGCTGACTGTTCCTAATTCACCAAGCGACCTTGGACCAATTGCTTCGCCTCCCCGGTCCTCAGGCCCTAGTGGGTAAAGGGAGGGGTGGACTAAACTCTAATTGCGAGTCTATAAGGGTTCAGTGCGGGATTGGCGAACCGTCTGGCTAAGAAGTGCTGTTTGCCCCCGGGGAGGGTGATGCCCGCGGTGGCGGCGCCCCTGTGGCTGCCCAGCCTGGCCTGCGGGCGGCTCTGCCGGCGGAGGGGGCGGCGGCCGCCGCGGCAGCCAGGTGGCGAAGCGACGAGGCGGCGACGCGGCGAGGCGCCTCGGCCCGGCTGCCAGCGGCGGCTCGGCGTGGTCCAGCAGCGCCCGCCCAGGACAGTGAGAACCCGAGGGAGCTCGGGCGGCCGCGCGGGGGCGAGGCTACAGCGCCCCCCTCCTCCGCCTCTGCCGCCGCCGCCTCTTTCTTCTTCTACCCCCCTCCTCTGGGCAGAGCCTTTGGAAAAAAGGGAGCGGCAGAGAGGCAGAAGGCAGCTGGCCGGCTCCGCGCCGCCCACCCGGGCAGCGAGTGCTCCAGGGGAAAAACTGCCACCTCTCAACCCCGGCTCCCACCTGCCCCCATATCCCTCCTCGCTGAGTCCACGGGCCCGACCCCCGGAGGAGGGGGCTCTCCCCACCCACTGGATGACGGAAAGGGAAATGCTTCTTCCAACTTCACTGCCACAGGCCCCTCGTTCCCTCCCTCAGATCTTTGAATTGCAGTCTGGAGATTGCTTTCTGGGAGGCTCGGTCACTTAATCTACAAACTTTATTGAAAAACCGCTCCTTGCTGGCCCGGAGCTGGAGCCCTGGTTGCTACGCAAATTAACATCCAGTCCCTGCCCTGGAAGAACACCCGTCGAACGGTGGAGACGGAAACGTATAGTAAGATGAATTGAGCACCCATTGTTTGCCAGGTTTTGAAGGTAGGTGGTATTATCCCCATTTACAGATGAGCAGACAAATACCATACATGGTGGACTAAGATAACAGATGGGTGAAATTACATTTTCAAGACAGTATATAAAACCCTAAAGAAGTGAATCTCTTAGGATATATAGATCTCTCTTACAAAACCCACCAGAATGGCTACAATTAAAAAGTCTGAAAGTATCAAGCATTGTCAGGGATGAGGAGCCACTGGAATTTTCAAACACCACTGGTAGGAGTGTAAGTTGGTACAAATATTTTGGAAAATGTTTGGCAGTTGTCCATTAAAGCTAAACCTGCAAAACTCCCAATGATGCAACAATTCCACTCCCAACTGCACTGAGTGCTTATATCCATCAAAAGGCATGTTCAAGAACGTTTATAGATGCTTTATTCATGTGTAATAGCCCCAAACTGGAAACAACCCAAATGTCCAGCAACAAGAAAAAGGGTGAATAAATTGTGGTATAGGCACATGGTGGAATATTATGCAGCAATGAAAAAGAATGGCCTAATGCTGCAGACAACAACACAGATGGGTCTCACGGATAATATTCAGTGCAAAAAGTACGTACCGTTTAATCCATTTACATGAAGTTTCGGGACAGGAAAACTAATCTAAGGTGATAGAGGTCAGAATAGTGGCTACCTTAAGAGGTTACTGATTTAGGGGGACACAGGGAATCTTTGTGAGGGCTGGAAATGTTCTAAATCTTGATCTGGGCAATGGTTACACCAGTGTAAACATGTGTAAAAACGAATCAAGTTCCACACTAAAGATCTGTGCACTTTACTTTTTGAAAGTTATATCATTCAAACAAAGAGAAACAAAGAGCTCCTGCCTATCAATAAGGAAAAGCTAGGAAACACAAAGCTTGACAGGCAAAGAATACAAATTGGTAATTCACAGAAAGAGAAGTCCTAAGAGCTAACAAGTATTTCAAAAGATGCTCAATCTCATTAGTAATAAGATGAATATGCATTGAAACATGATATCACTCGACACCCGTCAGAATGGAAAAGATTAGCAAAGTGGACGGGTACTCAGCGTTGGCCGGGATGTGGGGAGGCGGGGGCCGGAGCACTGCTGGAGGGCAGGCAGGTAACTAGTTGGCTCAGGCAGTGCAGAAGCAGTGAAGCCAGCAGCCCTGGGTGATAAGAAGTAAGTGCATACCTTGGGACCCAGAGATCCAGCTCAGTGCTTGTGCAAATTGGCAAGGGGACTGGAAGGATGACATGTTCACCGCGACATTATTTATGGGAGTGCTGTGTTGGGTGCAACCTTGGTGTTCATCAAAGGGAGGGATAAGTAAGGTGGTGGGGACACACTATGAATGCTGCGCAGTAGTTTGAAGCAACAAACTTCTAACTGCAGAGTAGGCATAATGGAGCTCAAAAAATAAGATCAAGTAAAACAAGTAAGAAACAGCTAGATTGACAGTCTAGTACTATGTACATAAGTTAACTCCCTCCGACCGCACACATGACAGCTCTGAGCATTTTATGAGGATATGTTCATAGTTAAGGGAATACGTTGAATATCAGAGTGGGTGCTTAAGGGAGAGTGAGAGTAAAGATCGGGAATGAAGGAGAAAAATAAAATAAAATATGACCCCGCCATTCTACTTCGAGAGAGAAATGAAAGTATATGTCCACACAAAGTTTTCTATATACATGTTCACAGAAGCTTTATTTGTAAGAGCCAAAAACTGGGAACAACTCCAATGTCCATCAACAGATAAATGGACGAACAAATTGTACTATAACCATACAGTAGAATGCTACTCAGCAATTAAAGAGGAAAAACCATTGATACACACAACAATATGGATGACGTGCAAAATAATTATGCTGAATGACAAAATCCAGACAGTATGACTCCATTTATATACATTTCTAGAAAACACAAGCTAATCTATAATGACAGAAAGCAGATGAGTGGTTGCCCCCAGAGTTGGGGATAGGAGGAGGGGAGAGGTGGGAGGGAGAGATTACCAAAGGGCACAAAGAAACTTGTGGCTTGTGGGGGTGATGAATTTGTTCATTACCTGGATCACGGTGCTGGTTCTTCGGGTGCATGAACATGCCAAAACTCATCAAACTGCACACTTTAAATATTATTCTTTGTCAATTAAAGCTATAAAAAAGAAATAAAATAAGAAGGGGCTTTGCATTAACTAATGGTCATCATATACCTTGAGCTAAAGGATATAATTAACCCAACTCTCTGTGCTTGAAATTAAAAACTAAAAACAACAGCAACAAAAAATACAAATAAAGCAAAAAATAGAGCTTAGATGATTAAATTATTTGCCCAGGCCTCACAGCTGGGATGCTGACTCCTAGACTATAACCATTATACTCTGTGGCTCAGGGCTTGTACTAGTATGAGGTGCTGTACAGGCACCACCCTCACCCAACCTTTAGGCGTCACCTCTGGGAAAGCAACCGGGCACTCAGAGATGAGGTGCAAGGCCCTGACCTCTAGGCCCTCCCCATCCAGTTGGGGAGAGAGACTCTTAGACAGATGGTCACAATGCTGGGTAAAGTCAGGGAAGGCTTCCTGTAGGAGGTGATGCTTGCGTTCCAATAAGCGCTTGGCCCAGAGTAAACACTCACTGAATGTTATCTATTTATTTTTACTATTCCCCATGATTTTAGAGAGAGGAGAGTGGAAAGGAAGATGGCATTCCAGACAGAGGGAAGTGCACCATCCAAGGCAGGTGAGCATGTTGGGGAGTCACAGATGATTTGGTTTAGCTGTGACTGGGGAGTGGGGCAAAGTACCAGAGAAGTCTTTTCAGGGCTGGTTGACATCCCCCTGAAAGTGAGCCTCCCATAGGACATGCGGGCATGGGATAGTTCAGGGCCGGGTATGATGGAGGGGTCAGAGAACACTGGGTGGCTCCCCCAACTATATAGTTTGGCCTGGAGCTTTGCATGTTTGACCAGGAATCTCAAGAATAACCTTGGTAGCTGCCCCCCTCCTCAGCCCTGTGCAATCTAATCTGCGGGCGGCTTTAATCCATCAAGAAGGGGTGTCCTCACTGAGTCTCTTGCCTGCCTGACACATAGTAGGAAGTCAACAAATGTTAGGTCCCGCTCCTGCCTCCTTCCTTTCCCTGGATGCTTGCAGACTGTGCCCAATACCTACCCTTGGGGCCACTGTCCATACAAGGCCGTGATGGAAAGTGGGCAGGCAGGCCTGGGCCGGGCCAGGTGGAGCCTCAGTCTAGGAAGGGTCAGGCAAAGGCTATAGGGACCAGTAGGCTGTCGGCCGGGTGGAGAGAGGGGGCTGTTCCTGATTCTCTGCCATGAAAAAGCCCCATTGTGGGGTCTTTGGGGGAGAATATATTTATTTTGTTTCCTGAGCTGTGTGAACAGTGCACTGTGCTGCCTGGGTTGAGAGGGCTCTGTGTGGCTAGGGAGGGATTACATCCCCCTCCTGGGTGGTGTGTTATGAAAAGGCCTCATTCAGCCAGGCCCGGCTGCCCACCGGCAGCCCAGGCTCCTGCGCTGTCCCTGGGGGCAGCCTGGTGTCCCTCCCTCTCTCCCTGAGGTGCAGGCTTGGGGCTGCGTGTGGATGTGTGACAGGCAGCCAGTATAGGCCCAGTCCCTGAGGGGCTGCAGCTCACCTTCAGGTAGAGTCCGTCAATTGCACACCTCACGGTGGAGCTGGCTGAGGGACTGGGGCTCAGACACAAGAGCAGTTTGGTCCCTGTCTCGACCTGAGATGTTACTTACCTTTGAGGGAGGTTTCACGTCCAGTCACAGAGATTTGCTGAAGGAGACCTTCACCGTACACCTTTAAATCCGTGTTCACTGCCGGGCCACGTTGCCAAGGGGGCCTCTGAATGTTTTTATAATTTCTATGATTATTTTGTGAATAGCACGATTATGTTGCATTATGTTTGGGGTCTGTGTGTGTGTGTGTGTGTGTAAAGAGTGTTAATTTGTTCACAGGAAATGTTTTTAACACAACTCAATTTTTGTAACCCTGCTTGGCATTTCTTTATTTTTCAATACCCTGGGAGCCTCAGTCCCTGGAGGTGGATCTGGATAGTCTGGACCTCTGAGGGCCCTTGGCAAAGTCTGCGTGCATCCTGATCACGTCTGGACATGAGGGGTGAGGTGAGCAGGCAGGGTGCCTGAGTTCCCGGCAGCCATGGGAGCCGTGGGGGGAAGGGCTGCCTCTTGGCCAGCCAGCCCCATGAGTAGGCAGAGAGGGCAGGAAGGGGGTCCTTCTGTGAAATTGACTGGCTCCCCAGGTGATCAGGCCCCTGGTGGGGAACATGAAGTTCAAGTCCTTGCGGGGCCGTTCCCTGCCTCTCCTGCTGTGCTGGGCTCCCAGGCCGAGCATGGGTCGCCCCTCACTGGACGTGCTCCCCACCCTGCTCAGACCCCCACCCCACTTCTCTACTGCCTTTCTGGGCTCACACCATCCACCTGGCTCCACTAACAGAACCCTTCTTACTCAAAGTTTAAGGGGCAGAACCCAGAACCCCCAGCTGCCGTGGGGTCTTATCTCAGTGAGAGGGTAGCTCGCTGTCACTATCCTACCTATTGGACTGACCCTCTGCCTTCTAGCTCCAGCTCTGTCTGTGCCTCACTGAGTGGCCTTGGGAAGTCACTGAGCCTTGGTCTTCCCATCTGCATAAGGGGAAATTGCATTGGTTGGTCGCTGAGGGCCCTTGAAGCTCCAATTTCCTGTGAATCTAGAAATCTGAATGCAGGTATTTGTGGTCAGACTGAAAATATCTTTACGTGGGTACCTGGGACGTCATGCCTGCATCCTAGCCACTCTGTGTGCCCCAACACTGCCCCAAAGGGGGCTTCTCCTGGACATTTGCATCTCTGCTCTTGGGGAGGTTAAAGATGTTTGACTAACATACAGCCCCCTTCATCCCTCCCCCTCTTTGCAAACAATCCATAGAGGAGGGCTTGATACTGGCATTTGGAGCAGAAATGGGTGGTGGGGAAATGAGGCTAAGGAGGGAGAGAGTTGGGAGTGGGCTGCACTAGAGGGGTCACTGCTCAACTCTGGGGAGCCCTGAGCTCCTAGCTGCCCATTCTAAAATAAGGTCTGAATTCAGGTTATGGCCCATTGTGCCACTGGAGAGGCTCCCCTCCCAGAGAGTAAGAGGGCCATTTGCTCTCCAGCAAGACTTCCCGATGGGGAGGCATCTCTGTGTGCCAGGGTGGCCCTGCACGTGCTCTTGGCCTTGGTCTCGTACTCAAGGGTGAAAAGAAGGTGAGTGGAGCATCTGGCTGGGCATAGCTTAAACGCCTGGGGGATGCATATACCAGCAACTCTGGCCGAGATGTGACATTACCCCGAGCTTGCAGGACAGGGATCTGGCTTCCCTGAAACATGACCTAGTCATCCCAGAGTAAGCTGGGATGTTCTCAAAGGATGAAGGATGGATTCATGGATAGATGGATGGATAAAATTAAACTTATTTGAGAGAAGAATATCTAATGACTTTCTGTAGGTGATTCTCTTATTTAACAGGAGAGGAAAACTCAATTTTATCTCAATGTTTTGAGCCTGATGAACTAAGAGAATGAGTCTGGAAGGGAGGGCTGCTGGTTAGGGTGGTGGAAAGGAGATGGATGTTTGGCATGGAGTATGGTGGGGATCAGGCAAGGATGGCTTGAGTTGAGACCTGTTGAGTTTGAAGCAACAGAAGGAGAGCCAAGTGGAACAAGGGATACTTGTCAAGGTGGGGATGTAGATTTGGAAGCTTCATACATAGAGATGATAGCAGAGGTTCTGTGAATGAGTCAGTCCTCAAAGGAGAGACATTACAGCAAAATATGAAGAATGAGGAACCTTAGGAAGCTTGAATTAATATTGCTTGGTTTATAAATGGGCAAACTGGGCTCCAGAATTTGTCATTCATTCACCTGACCATCCATCCATCCATCCATCCCACTCAACAAATGTATTTATTCAGAAGCTATAATGTACAAGGTAATATTCCTGAAAATGTTCATGGGTAAGGGACTGACAAGGGACAGTCAGCAAGGGGAGAGTGGAGAGAGAAGTGTCTGGGAACCAAGGGAGGCGGATGTTTCAGGAAAGCCAATAACATCCAATCTTGTGGAGCTCAAAGAGCAGGAAAGCTAAGGAAAACAATTTGGATTTGCTCTCTGGTGGATCCTGGGAGAGAATTTTGGTAAACTGTTGGCAAGGGGGAGTCATGAATGAAGGGGCTAAGGAGGGATTGTCTATGCTTCTGGAAGACGGACAGGAATACTTTTTGTCTCTAGCTTCTGCATCATGCTTTTCAGTGGTGAAGCATTCTGTGCAACCAGCACATTCACCAATTACAGACATATTGCCTGAAATGTCTAAATAGGATTCCATCAGGACAGAGTCCCCTGAAATAGAGCAGATGCTCTATCACCTACCATCTAGTCATTTACTAGTGATAGCATGTGCTTTGGGAAAAGCCCTGTGCCAGATGTCAGAAGACCTGGTTTTTATTCCTGGCTCTGAGGCCAACCAACTGGATTACCTTGGCCAGATCATTCAATAAGAGCTCTTTATCCATACACCAGTGAGGTTACTTCCCACTCCTTATCTGGTATTGTTGTTCACTTTGGACTCCCCCCAAATATATTACCTTGCAAATTGTGGCTGCTAAATAAATACATTTGTTGTGTGGATGGATGGAAGGATAGACGGGTAGGTGGATGAGCTACAAATTCTGGAGCTCGGTTTGCACATCTATAAACCAAGGGACATCAATTCAAGCTTCCTGAGGTTCCTTCCAACTCCAATCATCTATGACTATGCTTTTTTTTTTTTTTAATCACAAGCAGAATTCTTCCAAAGTTGCTTACAGCTAGCACACCTGGGCCAATTAAGCTTTTGTAGACAATTCCATTTAATCTCCTTGAGGTTAGAGACTGGGCCGTCTACTGTCACAGCTCCAAAGCCTTTCTTCTATGATCAGAGATAGGATCTTAGAAGATTGATACTAAGCGTTCATTGGAGGAAAAATAAATCACTTCCAACTATACTCTGATTCTCTAGAGACACATTTAAAGATATGTAGCATGTGGTTCTCATGGTAGAAAACATGCCATAGTGTTTGCCAGCTACTCCAAGATTGTTCTTGATGACAGGACATGTCCCTGTAGCCAGTTTCTGGTGAGACATCTGCATGCGGCTTTGCAGTTTCAGGATGTCCCTCCATCTGTCAGCCCATCAACAGAGAATCCGGGAACATCAGCACAGAGTCCCAGTCCCAGTGTAAAAGGTAAGCTGACAGCTTGGAAAGCATCCAGAGGCGAGTGCCCAGGAGGGTGAAAGGTCTGGAAATGACTGAAAATGAGGAGTGGTTAAAAGAACTAGGGGTATTATCCAGAAGAGAAGATGACATGGTAGCTGCTGCGAATGGTGTAGTCCAAGCTAACTTGGACTAAAGTTGATACTTTCTTCTCTGCATGGGCCTCCTGAGAACAAATCTGTGACTGGTGGATGGAAGTTACGGGGAGGCTGATTTCAGCTCATTCTAAGAACTTCAGAAGATTTTTTTCAACCGAGTTATGAGAATATAGAGTTGACTGCCCTGGGAAACAGACAGTGGGTGACAATTGCCAAGGATGGAGGAAAGACCAGGTTGACTTCGGAGGTCTCTCTCAGTGTGGAGATTCCAGGATTCTAAAGAATTTAGAACTGGAGTAAAGAGGAAGCTCTTTGCTTTGTCAATTTAGAAACCATCTGCTGCTCTTCACTGTGCTTCATCTCATTCCCAGCTGATCTCCTCTAAACACAGTTCTCTATTCAGCAGTTCCGGTCTCCCATCTGAAGTGATCATAAACCTCTCTACTCTCTCTTAAAAAAAAAAAAAAAAAAGGATCTTTTTCTTTTTCCAACTAAAGAGCTTAGGAGGTCTCAGCAAGACTGTACCTACATGGAGAAATCCCATAAGAAATAATTTAAAAATTAAGTAAACAAACAAACAATAAACCTCCAAGCCAAAATTATATAGCAGTGAAGGCCACACCCCCCAAATTCAGGTTGTCCCGCTGTCCAGAACACAGAGCCTTTGTCTGTCTTCAGTATCTCTTCAGGGATGATGGATTTGCCTGACCCAAGATTGGACCTCTTAAATTCAGTTCTGGGCACGGGTAGGTGGGAAACCCTCTGAAGCTCACAGCCCCTGAAGGTGGATAGAGAGGGAGAAACTCTGTCTCCATGGCAACTAGGGGTCCCAAGCATAAATAATCTTTTTTTTCACCTGGAGCCAAGTCTTCGAAAAGTGACTCAGCCTGAGGTTTGCACACCGGGGGCCTCCTATCTGGTGGTGTTGATGTCAGTGGAGCCTCTGATGGAGAGATTTTCTTGGAATTATTCAGAGTATGGCCCACAAAATAGAAATTAATCTATCAACTGCAAGGCCTAAAATAAAAACTGATTCACAACCACTTTATTTGTGACAACAGCACTGCCAACTAGAAGTAGCCCTTGGCTCCCCGACCCAGGGTTCAATTGGAATTTTTTTCACAGTAGCATAAACGTCCAAGCCAGAGTGGCTCTTCGGGATAATTCAACCCCCTTATTTTACAGATGAGGTTTTGTTTGAAGCTTAGTTCCAAGCAGGATTGGCATCCAACAGGAAAGCATTAACATTTTCCAGAAGCAGCCTTTGCTTCCCAGATGAGGGCTACTTTAACACAAAAGTCCAAGTCTTGTTTCAATTAGCTCGGGTGCTCTGGGCACAATTACTAGAAAATGGGTGAGTGAGGGGGAGACCCCAGGTAAAAAAGCCTGGTGACGTGTCGACGGTCACCAACTGAGCCCTCACTTGTGTGGTTGGTGATGGAGGGAGCAGCTCGTTCTAGGTGACAGCTACCGGTCATCGGGGGCCACTATGGGAGAGGCACCTGAGGGACAGGGCGCAGGTAGAGGTGGCAGCTTCTGTCTCCACCAAGGTGGGTACCAGATGCAAGGGCGCCGCCTACTGGCCGAGGAGACCAAGGGGCTCTGCATCCACTGTGGGCAAAGAAACTGTACTGAGCTAAATGTGCTGGGCTGCTTCTCCAGGGCTCTGACCTGTTTGGAGAGGAGCCTTTTCTCCAGCTGCGTCCCCAGCACCCTCCCCCCTTCACCAACCTTGGCTCCTGCACCTGCTGCATCTGACAGGTGAACTAGGTTCCACCACACTGACCAGGTGTCGCAGAGAAGAGGCTCCAATTCCCTGGGTCATGGGCTCTCTATGAACTCACAGAAGACCCTGACTGCATGGGTTTCTCTTCTCTCTGTGTGTGTGTGTGTGTGTGTGTGTGTGTGTGTGTGTGTGTGT
>NC_041224.1:44605142-44649220 GCF_002837175.3 Physeter macrocephalus
TGTGTGTGTGTGTGTGTGTGTGTGTGTGTGTGTGTGTGTTTGGGGGAAGGGAAGGCGGAGTGAGGGACGTTGTGCTGTGCTGACAATGCAGGTCTGTTCTGAAGCCCAGAGGAAAAAATTAGTACAAAGTAAAAGAAAGAAAATTTTGGCGTTTCCAAGAACGCTTAAATAATTGCTGCTATTCCGGCCCTCAGATTGGTGGTGTGTCTGAGTAATAGTTCTGGCCTGAGTCCTTTATACCACGCTGTGTCCCGGAGGGCAGGCTGGCTCTGTCATGTCTGTAAGGATTTCCCCAGGGTGTGTGGTGCGCTGGGGGACTCCACGGCGACACAAAGGACCCAAACACTGGGCTATAAGAAGAGGTGGTGAAGATGGCGTTTTGCTGTTGAGGGACACTCCTCGGAGCTCACAATTCAAAGCATTTCAGACACGTAGAGGCTTCTATGGGGCCTCCTCAGTTCCACTCCAGGCCCCTCCTCCATGGGGAAGGTTGGCTGCATGCCTGCATCCCTTCTGGGTCAGAAGACACCCACTGGGCTGCCTTGGGGCCACTCAGACCCCGGAATCCCCCCCCAGTCATCCCCGCTCTGCCACCCCGGCCCCTACCCCAGTCCCGGGTGCATCCTCAGGGCTGTCACCTCCCAGAGGGCCAGCAGGTGCCTCCTCTTTCAGCTCCTGCCCTTAAGAGGGGGCTTATAATCCGTCCATCCTCCTCCACCCCCTCCCTGGGATACCCTGAAAGGCTCCACATCAGCATCCAGAGGCAACATCCTTGTCCATTTCCACTCCCTCCTTCCCAGCTTGGAAGCTGCTAACCAGTCTCCCAGGCCAGAAAAATCCTCGCTCAGGTAGTACTACTCCTAGATCTTTCCAGACTCACACCTGCGTGGAATCTTTGGAGTTTAAGAGCCAAACATTATGTTAATTTATTCTGTGGTTCCCCCAGGATGTTTCACCTTGGATTAATGCTGGGTTGGCGTCTCCCTATCCAAGTGGGGAAGAGTCACATTTTAAGGCAAAACTGGGGGGAGGGGATTCAAAACAGTTCCTACTACACATGTCATCTTGTCCCCACTGCCTTGCTCTCACCCCATGGCTTATCCCTCTTCTGGGTGGGGCTGTGTCACCTCAGATGGCAGCTCCTTCTACTGATGGCTACAGGGAGGAAAGGCCGGGACACGTGTCTCTTCGGGTTGCTGTGGAAGGAGCCCATGGCCCTGAAGGTGTGTCCTGGGTTCCCAGAGCCTGAGCTTTGGTCCTGGGCTCCCACGCATGGACCCTGCTGAAATTCTGGGCTGCAGAGCAAAGGGTTCAAACCCATGGCTTTGGCATTTGTATCTGGGGTTCCCACCACCTAGCCATGCCACCTTAGGGAAGGACTTAATTCCCCCAACCTTAGTTTTCTCATCTGTAAAGTGGGGTTAGCAGTACAATCCACAGTCCCTTTTCTGAAATCCTTGGGGTCAGATATGCTCCAGAATTCAGAATTTTTCATCTTCAATCATGTAACTTGGTGTATCTACTCTATAGGACATAACACCCACTGGGGTCTGAAAGCACCTTGTAATCAAACACATTAATGTTTCTGCCACTGAACTTTTGAGCAGTCACGCTACATAAAATAAAGACCATAAATTGTCTTGTGTCTGTTCAGTTCAAATTTTGTTACCAAACAATTTTTTAAAAAATTCTTGTTCAATTTTCAGAGCCTTGAAGGGTTGTGGTGGTTACAGATAAGGGTCAGGCTACCCTGTGTCTCTGTAGATAATGGCATGCAGCACAAAGAGGTAAAAAAATGTTCATGATTTGATGCCAGACCAAAAACAGCTGTGAACCTTGGGATAAGACAAGTCTCCTGAGAAGGCCAAGGGTGATGGGTGGGGAGAATCATTCTGGAGCAGCTGTACCGTTATCCAAGTGAGTGGACAATTGGTTCGAACTCCAGAGATCTTGAGCCTCAGCCATCACAGATCCCTGAGCCTTTCCAGGCATCTGATCAATCCTCCTCCACAGCTGAATCTTTCTCTGGTGGGTCCTCGGTGAAGACCACTGCCATGTTGGTGGCGGTGACCAGTAGGACCAGAACGACCACCACATAATTGTCCTCAGGCCTGGGCTCCCCAACCATTATGGGTTGCTGCCTCAGCCGGCTGCAGCTGCTCTCCACCTGCGTGGCGGTCTCCCTGGGGGCCAGCGTGGGCACCTGGAGGGGGGGCCATGGGTAACTGGTCCATGTTCATCTGGTGCTTCTGCTTCGTCGTGACCCTCATCACCCTCGTAGTCGAGGTATGTGAGCTCGAGGATCACTTCCCCTTCTCCTGGGACAACTTTCTCATCACCTGCAACTGCTTCTCTGCCCTCCTCTGCCTCTCAGCCTCCATCATCTACCCCACCACCTACATTCAGTTCTTGCCCGGCAGCCGCTACCGGGACCGCACTATCACCTCCACTGCATTCTCCTGCCTCGATTTTGTGGCTTATCCCATGGAAGTGGCCTGGACTAGGGCCCAGCCCAACATGATCACAGGCTATATGGCCACCGTGCCAGGCCTGCTCAAGGGGCTGGAGACCATCGTGGCCTGTGTCATCTTCGTCTTCATCAGCAGTCCCTACCTGTACCTGCACCAGCCAGCCCTGGTGTGGTGTGTGGCCGTGTACCCCATCTGCTTCCTCCTGGCATCTGTGGCCCTCCTGCTGAACCTGGGCAAGTGTGACAACAGGCTGCCCATCCCCTCCCCCATTTTCCAGGTTGTGCTGACCCTGCTCTCCGTCCTCCTCTACGCCACCACTCTGGTCCTCTGGCTACTCTACCAGTTCAACCAGAAGTTCGGGGGCCAGCCCCAGCGGTCCAGCGATGTGAGCTGCAGCAATAGACTCACCTCCTTGGTGTGTACCTGGAGCCAATGACTGGCTGTGGCCAGCCTGACAGCCATCAACCTGCTGATTTATGTGACTGACCTGGTGTTCTCGGCCCACCTGGTTTTTGTCAGGGGCTGAGGCTCTGCACAGGGCTTCCCGATTCCCTCTTGTCAATGGAGGTTTCTACACCGAGCCCTGACGGCCTCTGATGTGCTCTTCCTGGCCCCCTCTCTCCCTGCTCACATCCTTCCCCAATCATCTCGCCCTCTTTTCTGCTTCCTTCCCTGTTTTGTGTGGTTGCCCAGATCCTGTTTTGCCTCTTTCTCTTGCTGCTCTCATCTTTTCTACGTTTTCTACTTTGGGGCCCATTTTGGGTCATCTTTGTTTTCTCGTCTCCTGTGTCCTGACCGCCTCTTCCCCTTTTTCTTCTTCTGATCCATCGGGACCCTGAGCTTCTTCCTTCTCTGCTCACCGCCCTCCCTATCCCACCCCTCTAGGTCATCACAAAGTATCAAGCTGATCTCCCTGTGCTATGCAACAGCTTCCCACTAGACGGCCCTGTTCTTAAAGGCAGAGTTTCTTTTCTATTTTGGAGGGGAAGGTGGGTTGAATGGGTGGGGATTTCAGCTGCTGCAGTCAAAGGAATTGCAGTGCTTGAGTATGTGGTGCACACACGTGTTTTTGTATGTCAGTGGCTTTTTGTTGCTGCTTCCTGCTTCTCTGGGACTCATGCATAAAGTGACCTATATAAATGTAGAAATATATATATATATATATATATTTTTTTTTTTCTTTTTCTTTTAATTACTTGGAGCTTCTGGTCCCCGTCAGCCCCTGCTGTCAATCATAGAGAGAAAACTTGTCCTTTCTTCCACATCCATAACGTTCTTTTTTTAAAACCTCAATACAAAGATAAAAGAAGAAAAGAAAACAAAAATGAAACCAACAAAATCCACAGATCCTAATTGCCCCCAATTTGACTAGAAATCAGAAGCAGCCTAGCTTTTAAAGGGGCCTTGCCAGCTCCTGGATGCCTCTCTTTAAAGGTGTGTGCTTTGTGCATACTGAGTGTGTAGTTGTGTGTGTGTGTCAGTGGGCATGCGTGCATTAAGACCAGCAGCCCTTTATATAGCTGTTGGCAGGGAAGTCACCCCAAGCCTTCTTCCTCTCCTGTTTTCAGCCACAAAGGCTCAGAGTCCAGCATCCTAGTGTCACCAGGGCCAGAGAAGCCAGGTAAGTCGAGCTGTGGGGAAGAGGCAGGGGAAGGGCCTGCACTGCTGCCACTCACTCCTGTACTGGGATGAAGCAAGAAGCAGGCAAATCTTAAGAAGGAATGAAATAAAATTCATGTTTTAAGACGAGACAAGAAAAAGTTATTTGGCAAAATTCACTTAAAGGTGGGTTAAAAAGTTAAACAGATTTCTTTATTGCAGGACTTCTTAGGACCTTGTATAGATTAGTATGCATTACAAAATTACCAAAAGAGGTATATAGCAGTAAGTGATTCCCAAACTTATGTGATCAGGGAACTCTTTTTTTTCGTGGAACATCATGGACTCATGTTCCATGGGATACCCTTTGGGAACCATCTGTCACATCTCCCCCCCACACACACCCACTGCCCCCAGACTGGTTCAACAGCTTGGCTTGAAAGGCTCTAACAAAATCACCTCCCACGGTGGTCCATCTTCTCTGGGGCAGCTTTCATTCCTTAGGGGGTGCAAAGCCCACTTGCCCTGCTCTCTGGACTTGCACAGAGAATTTCAATCCCTGTTCAGCTGGAGAGTTCTCTGAGAAGTTCTCAAGTGTCCTTGTGTTTCCTGTCCTTATGTGCTCTAGACTGAATGTCTCTGCATTAAGTCAGGTGCTCCTTCAGGGCAGGAACTGGGCTTTGCTGTGGGATCTGCAGTGCCCAACACACAGTAAACACATGGTAAATAGTTGTTTAGGACAGAAATGAATAGAGCCTCCACAGTTCTCTCGCGAACACCTCAACTGTGACCCCATCTCCAGACCTTCCACGGTCCTGGCTGCCTGTGTTGATGGGCTGTGGAGTCACACATGGTGGCTCACATATTTCCTGTGACATTCAGTCTCCAATGCTCATTGCTCCTTGGATACTTGACTCTCCAGATCCCACAACTCTCTTACACATAATCTCACGACGGCATCTTGATCCCTCCTCAACGCCTTTGCACAGGCTGTTCCTTTGCCTGGGACATGGCCACCTCTTTATCAGTCTTCAGATCTCTGCTGAAACGTCACCTGTGTAGAAGGATCTTCCCAAAGTACATCTGCCCATCATGCTCCATCCTAAGACCCTGTTTGTTCTCTTCATCGTGCTGGTCACTACCTGAAGTTTTCTTGTTAGAGTATTTAACAAGTTTATGGGTTTGTCATCTGACGCCTCCACCACAGGCTCCACGCGGACAGATGTCTAGTCTGTGCTGTCACCTCTGTGTCTCTGGGCCAAGTCAGTCCTGGGTATGGTGCAGACACAGTACATTTTGGACAAATGAACAACTGAAATCAGTAATCATTGGGGGAAGGGGATGTTCTTATCACATGCACACAAAATGATAATTATTACAATAAAGGCGGTGGGAGGAAACTTTGGAGGCGATGAATATGTTTATGGCCTTGATAGTGGTGATGGTTTCATGGGTATATATTTATCCCCAAACTCATAGAGTTGTATACATTAAATATTTACATATGTTTACATGTCAATTATATCTCAATAAAATTGCTTTTTAAAAAATAAAATGTAGTTAAAAGTGGTACACAGTAACATGGGAAAGTGAGTAGAATATTTAAAAGACAAATCACATGTAGTACAATTATAATAATATAAAAATAAGTTTTTATGTTGAGATAAATTACAAAGAAATACATGTTTCTATTACTTAAATAAAAAACAAACCATCAATCATGGAGGTCTTGTCATCCAAGAGGATTCAGACTCTCTTTCCACATTTCATCATAAATGCTCCTGTCACCGTTCAGTCAAACTCCCAGGGGCAGAGCGAGGCTTTGAGTCGCTGACGTTCTAACAGAGGCTGATTCATGAGGAGCTGCCTCTGGCTGCCTGGCCAACTCCGTGCAGTCGACCCTGTGAAAGACCCTTGTCATGTTTCACTGTGTGGTCCTTCACTAGGATTGGCTAGGCTGACCGAGAATTTTAATTTTTTGAAAAAATTCAAACCATCTTGAAACACACAAGCCAAGCATCCAGGTGCAGGTGGGAAGGATGAGCACGTTTATTGGGAGGCTCCTCAAGGAGATGCAGAGGCAGGAACCCAGGCTGCCTCCCTGATGCTCTGGCTGGTGTACCCCTTTCCTAGACTCTCTTCCCAAAGCACTCAGTACCCGGGTGCTCAGAGGGAGGGGCGGGGGCGCTGAGAGCACCTGGCATGGGGTCTGAGATGGTTAAGGGAGCAGGAGGCAGATGTGAGGCTACAGCTGCCCTGGGGGGCATCAAATGTCTGGCACTCTTGGCCCCTCCCCATCATCAAGACCAGTTGAATGTTTGTTCCCTGATTATTTCATAAATCTGCCCCCATTTTCCACCTCTGAAAGTGTCTTTGCTCAAGGCCCATCGTTACACACCTCGACTGTGGAATTAGCCTGGAGACTGGCCACCCAGCTTTTTGGCCGGCCTCCATTCTGTTTTCCTCCTAACGGCCGGAGTGACAGTTCCAAAGTGGGAATGTGATTGATCAGCCCCTCCTTACAGAATGTCAGTGAGGCATCATCACTTACAGCTAAAATCCAACTTATTTCTCAAGTGTTCAGGCCCATCCACTTTGGACCCTGTCTGCTGCACCTGCAATACCTCCCTTACTCCCTGCCTCACTTGTTGTACTCAGATAAGACCCAGGAGCTTGTGGTGACCTGCCCACACCAGGCTCCTTCACAGAAGTGTCAGTCTGGGAGCAATGGGAGATGGAGTTGGTGGAATCCAGTTAGGCTTCCTGGAGGAGGTGATTAAGGGTCAAGTCTGAAAAGACAACTAAAGGTTAACAAGCAAAGAAGAGAGGAAGAGTTTTGGGTTTTACGATTTGCTCAAGGATCTCATGAATCTTCAGTGGTGGAGTTGATGTGACTGCGGCTTGTGTGTGGGAGGGGAAGGGAGAAGGGAGAATTGAGTGTGGCCAACTGGAGGCTGGTCTATATGCCCACTTGGGTCAGGAATGAGGCTGTGGGGTGGCACAAGGTAAGGAGTTGGAGCTGAGACACTTTGAAAAAGCCAGGACAACGTGGCCTGCAGAGCAAGAGTAGACAAGGAAAACCATGTCCTTCAGCAAGAGGAAATGTCAAGGCTGATATCCACCTCCACAGGAGGTTTGGATTTTTTTTTTTTTAAGCCTCCACAGAAGAAATCAAAATCTCAGGGCTTCAGTTCTTGTGAAGTGGGCCCAAATGTGCACGATGTCTGAGGTCCAACAGCTCTAACCTGGGAAGTTAACTCAATCAGTGCCCAACAGACGACCGGCTTGGAGGGTCCTGAGCAGATGCAGTGCAGTTACTCTGGGTGAAGCTCCCTAACCCAGGCGGCAGGGTCCTCCCAGGAGAGAGGGGTCCTGTAAAAGGGGGCTCTGAGTTTAATGACAGAGTACACGAGGGAACAATCCGCTGTGAGTCACAAGAGCTCCAGTGAACAGACAGCGATCTGAAAGCGAAAACAGATACGCTTAATACAATTAAGCACATTAGAAAAAGACACCATGAAGAGAGGACAGGAAGAAATGAGAGAGAACCCTGATGGGCTGAAGAATGTCCTCCTAAAAGTCATATCTACTCAGAACCTCAGAATGTGGCCTTATTTAGAAATAGGGTCTTTGTAGAAATGATTAATTAAGAATCTTGAGATGGAAATCATCCTGGATGGAGGGTGGGCCCACAATCCAGTGACTGGAGTCTTTATAAGAGAAAGGACAGAGAGACTTGCACACACAGAGTTGAGAGAAGATGAGCACGTGAAGGTGGAGGCAGAGACGCAGTTAAGCGGCCACAAGCTAAGGGGCCTCCAGAAGCTAAAAGAGCAAAGGAATGACCCTCCCCTGGAGTATCAGAAGCAGCATGGCCCCCCTGACCCCTTGATTTCACACTTCTGGCCTCCAGGACTGTGAGAGAATACATTTCTGTTGTTTTAAACCACCAAGCTCGTGGTTACTTGTTGCAGTAGTCCTAGGAAACAAAGATGAATAAAAAAATGGAAAATAGAGTCTTTGTCATATTTTTATAAATTTCCAGAAAAGCTTGCCCACCTCTGGTTCCAGAGCGTGGTGGTCACATGGATCCAAGGACCCCTTGTCCTAATCCTGTGGTGCCCCAGTGTGTGAGACTCACAGGGTAGGATCCACTGATCTAGAGAAGGGTGGTCGGTCTAAAAGCCCGCAGGAGCCAGGGGGGAAGGAGGTAAGTAAAGGGGATGGAGACGACTAAGGCCCACTGGAGAGGACCACCTGCATCTGTCGGGGGATAGTAGAAAAGCAAGATGCACTGTGCATGACACGGTCTCATGTTTATAAAATGGGAAAAAAATTTACAGATACCCCTGCAAACGTGTGTGCATAAATGTACACACATGTCTAAATATGATTTCAGAGCATGTGAAATGTGCTGAAGGCTGTATCTGAGGTTGAGGACATGGATGCTCCCTGGACGGAGACGTGGATGCTCCTATTAGCAGGGAGGAAGGCTGGCCACGCCGAAGAGAGGAAACTGGGCACGTGTGATGTGATCATAGTCCTGCTTTATGTCAATTATACATGAGAATAAGAAAATATGGAAAATACTAAACAGAGATGAAGAATGAAAAGCAATATAAAGTAAAGGGGGTAGCCGCTGCTCAGCTCCAGCCACCACCCCACCACCCCCAAGGGAACATAGCCCAGTGCCACAAGATCACGTCAACATGCCTGGCTGCTGGGCAGGCAGGGCTCAGCCACATCTAGGATGTGCTCTGATGGGGGCACCATTTCCACGCTCACAGATTAGAATGGAGGAGGTGCAGGTGGGAAACTGAGGCAAACCTGTTGCTTTACAGGAGGAGGTATTGCGGCCCAGAGAGGGCACGTGCCTTACCCAGGGTGACATAGCTGGAACCCCCATGCTTCTCCTTCTCCAAGTTCTGCTTCTGTGGCCTTACATTGATCCAAAGTTGTCATTTAGCCCTAAGCCCTCACTTTGTGGAGGTAAGTTGGGAACAAATTCGGGGACAGACAGCATGACACCCCCAGCTTCCCTCAGAGCCGGTGCCCCTCCCCCCACCCCTGGCAGTGCCC
This sequence comes from Physeter macrocephalus, assembly GCF_002837175.3. Taxonomy (NCBI): domain Eukaryota; kingdom Metazoa; phylum Chordata; class Mammalia; order Artiodactyla; family Physeteridae; genus Physeter; species Physeter macrocephalus. Next base: position 44,614,292 of record NC_041224.1, read on the forward strand.
ACTGGAAGGCCAGCAGGCTCCAGGGCTCCACTGGCAACTGGAGATGAAGGGGCCTTGTGAGTCCAGGTAGGTTCTCGGGGTTTGCTCTGTGTTTCTCTTTCTAGCCACAGCTTTTCCCAGGGTTTATTATCAGCAAAGGTGACAAGGCCCCTGATGGCAGGAAGCTGGCTGCGGGCTCATTAAGTCCTGGGGGCACCTCTCGGCCAATAGTCCCTCTGAAACAGGGCAGCTGTTCCTGAGGAGGGAGCAGGCTGGGGAGGAGCTCTCAATCCCCCACACCCTGGGACCCTTGCAGGAGGCCCTGTGTGAGGCAAGACTGCAGCCCTGCTGGCAGGACTGTCTTGGGCAGGTGACCTGGGCGATTCCCTAGTCTCATGGTCCTTGCCATGCTCGCCATGTGTCCCCTGTCCCAACCCTGAAACCCCTTTAGGCCCCCGTTCTCCCTCTTTCAGTTCCATTCCAGGCCCCTCCTCCATGGGGAAGGTTGGCTGCATGCCTGCATCCCTTCTGGGTCAGAAGACACCTACTGGGCTACCTCGGGGCCACTCAGACCCCAGAATCCTCCCCAGCTCATCTCCACTCTGCCGCCCCCGCCCCAGTCCGGGGTGCATCCTCAGGGCTGTCACCTCCCAGAGGGCCGGCAGGTGCCTCCTCTTTCAGCTCCTGCCCTTAAGAGGGGGCTTATAATCCATCCATCCTCCACCCCCTCCCTGGGGTGCCCTGAAAGGCTCCACATCAGCATCCAGACGCAACATCCTTGTCCATTTCCACTCCCACCTTCCCAGCTTGGAAGCTGCTAACCAGTCTCCCAGGCCAGAAAAATCCTCGCTCAGGCAAGACTATTGCTAGATCCTTCCAGACTCGCACCTGGATGGCAGCTTTAGAGTTTAAAAGCCAAACATATGTTAATTTATTCTGTGGTTCCCCCAGGATGCTCCACCTTGGAGTAATGCTGGGTTGGTGTCTTTTTTCCCAAATGGAGAAGAGTCACATGTTAAGGCAAAAGTGGGGGGAGGGGAGGGGATTCAAGCAGTTCCTACTTCCCATGTCATCTTGTCCCCGCCGCCTTGCTCTTACGCCATGGCTTATCTCTGTTCACCCCTGAAGCTGCTGGGTCACCGGGTGGGGTTGGGCTCAGATGGCAGCTCCTTCTAGTGATGGCTGCAGGGAGGAAAGGCCGGGACACGTGTCTCTTCGGGTTGCTGTGGAAGGAGGCCATGGCCCTGAGGGTGTGTCCTGGGTCCCAGAGCCTGAGTTTTGGTCCTGGGATCCCACCCACATGCCCTGCTGAAATGCTGGGCTGTAGAGCAAAGGGTTCAAACTCACAGCTATGGCACTTTTATCTGGGGCTCCCACTTTCTAGCCATGCAATCTTAGGGAAGTACTGAAGTCCCTGAGCCTTAGTTTTCTCCTCTGTAAAGTGCGGTTAGCAGTACAATCCACGATCCTTTTTCTGAAACACTTCAGGTCAGATATGATCCAGAATTCAGAATTTTTCAGCTTCAATCATGCAACATGGTGTGTCTACTCTACAGGACATAACACCCCACCGGAGTCTGAAAGCACCTTGTAATCAAACACATTAGTGCTTCTGCCACCGAGCTTTTGAGCATTCACACTAAGTGAAATAAATAAAAAACATAAATTATCTCACATCTGTGCAGGTCAAATTTTGTTACCAAATGAATTTTTAAAAAATTCTTGGTCCATTTTCAGAGCCTTGAAGGGTTGGGATTGTAGATAAGGACCATCCTAAGCATCCTGTGCGCATAGATAATGGCGCACAGCTGAAAGAGATTAAACAAATGTTCATGGTTTGAGGCCAGACCAAACATGGCTGTGAGCTTGGGGATAAGACAAGTCTCCTGAGAAGGCCAAGGGTGATGGGTAGGGAGAATCATTCTGGAGTAGCTGTGCTGTTACCCAGGTGTCTGGGCCATTGGTTCAAACTCCACTGATCCTGAGCCTCAGCCGTCACAGGCCCCTGAGCCTTTTCCAGGAGTCTGACTCCAGAGCTGGATTTTTCACTGGCGGGTCCTCAGCAAAAACCACTGCCGTATCGAGAACATAGACCTGCACGACCATCACGACCTCCACATGATCGTCCTCAGCTCTTTGACCATCATGGACTACTTCCTCAGCCCGCTGCAGCTGCTCTCCACCTGTGTGGCCATCTCCCTGGTGGCCAGTGTGGGCACCTGGAGGGGGGCCATGGGTAACTGGTCCATGTTTGGTGCTTCTGCTTCGTTGTGACCTTAACATCTTCATAGTTTGGTTACGTGGGCTCCAGTGCCGCCTCCACTTCTTCTGGGACAGCCTTCTCATCACCTGTGCCTGCCATGCCACCCTCTTATGCCTCTCGGCCTCCATTGTCTTTGCCATCACGTACATCCAGTTCTTGCCTCACAGCCCCTTCGGGACCACAGTGTCATCGCTGCCACTGCATTCTCTTGGATGGTTTCTGTGGCTTATGCCACCCAAGTGGCCTGGACCTGTGCCCTGACTGGAGAGTTCTCCTGCTATATGCTCACCTTGCCAGGCCTGCTCAACAGGCTGGAGATCTTCATGGCCCGTGTCATCTTCACTTTCATCAGCAGCCCCTACCTGTATCAGCAGCAGCCGGCCCTGGTGTGATGCGTGGCCGTGTACCCCATCTGCTTCCTCCTGGCAGCCACGGCCATCTTGCTGAACTGGTGCAACTGGAACAACAGGCTTCCTATCCCCTCCCCCATTTTCCATTTGAGGCTGACCCTGCTCTCCATCCTCCTCTACACCTCCGCTGTGGTCCTCTGGCCGCTCTACCAGTTCCTCGAGAAGTTCGGCAGGCAGCCCCAGCAATCCAGTGATGTGAGTTGCCGTGATAGACTCACCTCCAGTGTGTGCGTCTGGGAACCATGACTGCCTATGGCCATCTTGACAGCCATCAACCTGCTGATTTATGTGGTTGACCCGGTGGATTTGGCCTGCCGGTTTTTTTTTATCAGGTTCTGAGGCTCTGCACAGGGCTTCCTGATTCCCTCTTGTCAATGGAGGTTTCTACACCAAGCCCTGACGGCCTCTGATGTGCTCTTCCTGGCCCCCTCTCTCCCTGCTCACATCCTTCCCCAATCATCTCACTCTCTTTTCTGTTTCCTTCTCTGTTTTGTGTGGTTGCCCAGGTCCTGTTTTGCCTCTTTCTCTTGCTGCTCTCATCTTTTCTATGTTTTCTACTTTGGGGCCCATTTTTGGTCATCTTTGTTTTCTTGTCTCCTGTGTCCTGACCGCCTCTTGCCCTTTTTCTTCTTCTGATCCATTGGGACCCTGAGCTTCTTCCTTCTCTGCCCACAGCCCCCCTCCCACCTCCTAAGGTGCTGACTCCACATCACACAGCCCTCTGTGCAGCTGTTCACACCCTGGGCCTCCGGAGGTGCCTCACAGCCAAAGCATGCCTGTGCCCCTGGCTGTGCCTTCGTTGGGGTGTGTGTGTGCAGGTTTGGGGTGTGGGGTGGGTAGCTAGGCACTGGGCCTCCTTTCTTCCAGTGGAGGAGGGTGTACAGTGCACCTCCCCTTTAAGTTAAAAAAACCCCAAAACCTCTGGAGGTCAATAATTCCCAGTGGGCGGGAGACTTAAAGCAGAGACTCGGACCACTAGGTCCCCCCTCGTGCTCAGAGCCACCTGAGATTGGCTCCAGAATTTTTGCAGGCTTACTAAAACCCACTGCCTAGAGGCCATTTAGAGGAAGCAAAGGGTGGATGCCTTTCATTCCAGCTACTCTTAGAGGAATCAAAAAAGGAGCTGGTGAAGAACTGCACGGTCTTGAAGACAACTGTCTGAAGTATTTGTGAGGGCCAGTGTTCAAAACACTGCTCTCCTGCCTCAGTGTTCAAAACGGCATGTCCGGGGCTTCCCTGGTGGTGCAGTGGTTGAGAATCTGCCTGCCAATGCAGGGGACATGGGTTCGAGCCCTGGTCTGGGAAGATCCCACATGCCATGGAGCAACTAAGCCCATGTGCCACAACTACTGAGCCTATGTGCTGCAACTACTGAAGCCCGTGAGCCTAGAGCCCAAGAAAAGCCACTGAAACAAGAGAAGCCACTGCAATGAGAAGCCCACGCACCACAACGAAGAGAAGCCCCCGCTCGCCACAACTAGTGAAAGCCCATGCGCAGCAACAAAGACCCAACACAGCCAAAAATAAAAACAAATAAATAAATAAATTTATTAAAAAAAAAACAAACAGCATGTCCTGCCTCTGCAGGGAGAAGAAAATGGCCACTGCCAGCCTTAAAGGTGATGTTAGGTTGGTTTTTTGTTGTTGTTTTTCTTTTCTTTTTTCTGGTCAGGAGGGCAAAAATTTGTGAATAGCCCTATTCCTAAAGGGGAAGTTTCTTTTCATTTTCTGGTTTTTCAGAGGGGTGGCTTTGGAGGGTGGGGATCGCTTCTACCATAGTGAAAGGAATTGCATGGCTTGACTGGGTGGAGCACACAGAGGTGTGTTTCTGTGTGCCAGTTGCTTTCTCTGCTGCTTTGTGCTTCTCTGGGACTCATGAATAAGGTGATCTATATGAATTTATAAATGTATATATATATATATATATATATATATATATATATATATCTTATTTCCAGGAGCTTCTGGTTTGCATCAGCCCCTGCTGTCAATCGTAGAGAAAAGCCTTGTCCCTTCTCACATACGTAATTTTTTAACCTCAATATAAAGAAAAACAAAACAAAACAAAACAATAAACCAAAAAAACCCCCCAAATCAACAGATTCTAATTGACCCAGATTTGCCTAGATCTCACAAGAGGCCTAGCAGATTTCCCTCCTCACCCAAACCACCTTCTATGGGAGCCCCTCCCACTGTCTCCACACCCGCACCTGAGCCAGAGCTTAGGGAGTGGCCCATCCCTGGGAAACTAGAGGTTGGGCCCCATCCGAATGCCCAACATCCTGTCCGCTAACTCTTCAAAGGCCTCTGCCAGCCCCTGGATGCCTCTCTTTAAAGGTGTGTGCCTGTCTGCCTGCTCAGTGTGCGTGTCTGTCTGTGTATGTGCATGTATGTCTGTGTGCACGCCGGCCTTCTTCCTCTCCTGTTCTCAGCCACAAAGCCTCAGCATCTTTTGAGTCACCAGGCCCAGAGGGGCCAGGCGAGCAGAGCTGTTGGGGGAGGGGCAGAGGAAGGACCCCCACTACTGCCACTCACCCCTGTGCTGGGATGAAGCATGTGATCTTCACCTAGTGGCAGGTTAGGTGGAGGGGGAGAGCTCCCAGGAGGGGGTCCCCATCACAGGCAAATCTTAAGAAGCAATGCAATAAAATTCATATTTTATTGAATTTATTTTTTTGAATTTATTTTTATTGAATTTATAAATATGAATTTATAAAATTCATATTTATTCAAATATGAATAAAATTCATATCTTAAGGCAAGAAAAAGTTCAATATAAAAATGTTCTCTGCCCATTTGGGCCTCCTCCCTCCCCTCTGGTGTGCATTGTGCATCTGCATTATGTGTTAACCAGCCCTCCCTAAGGGCAGAAATATCTGCTCCACCATTAAAGAGCAATTTTCTTCTTCTGGCCTCAGCCATGTAACTCCTTAGAAGATAACACTACTTACTTATGACCTCATTAATGTCACTAGCTATATTATTTGCACTCTGCCTTTTTTACAAGATAATTGTTTCTTGCATGAACAAATGTGTGATTGAGCCTCTGATAAAAATAATGATGACCAGGTAACTTGAAATGATCAAACCTATGTATAGTCTATAAGATCCATGATTATAATAGTGACACTCTAGATTTGGAAAGAAGCAACAGGAGGGAACCATTTCCTGGAGCTGACAGACTAGTAAGACGGCTGGTCCAGAGGATTTTGGCTACTGTTACCAGGACTAGGTGAGTAACAGCACCTTGAGTGCCCTGAAATGGGCATTCCTAGCGCCTTGGGACAAATTTGCGATGAAATGCCTCCCAAACCCTGGTCAAAATTAAGGCCGAAAGGGAGAGGATTGTGATATAAAAAATGTTGCCCGCCACCCAGTTCTGCAAGAATCAAGTCATTAGCCACTGCAGTCGCTGACCTACAATCCACCCTGAAGAGAATTTAGGTCGAACATCAGGATGAGACACAGTGATCTGGGAACACTGGCAGTACCGGCCGTCAGATAGCCAGAGTTTTTAAGGGGATATTTTTATGAACCCAGTTTCTTGCATCTTCCCATACTTAGAAAAGCACTAAAACCATTAATTATGGTCTCTGGTCCTTTCGAAGAGCAATAACTTTGCCAAGATGTGTGATTGGTTGCATGTACTCCTTCCCCCAAATCACATACATACTGGGCTCCTGCCTTACCTGTTCAGAACAGTTCTCAGAGCTTTCTGAAAGACTGTCTCTTGGGTCATATTCCTCAGGTTGGCTCAAATAAAATTTTCCATTTCTTTCTTAGATTGACTATTGATTAATTTTTCATCAACAAAAGCTAGTATGCATTGACCTCCCCCCAGTCTGTGTGCAGGAATGTCATATTCTTCTATTTTCCTGAATCAAATTGAACATAGCCCCGGGACCTCACTGCCCAGGAGGATGGAAATGTCTCTGTGGTTTAGTACAAGAATTGCCAAGGATGGGCTCAGCTGAGACACTCATTGTCCAAGCCTCACGGTTCATGAGGGCAGCTGCTCCATCCCTCTTATTTGGTGGGGATTAAAGGTTAAAATTTAATTTGTCACAATTCCAAGGCAAGGTCCAGTCCTCTCACTATGGACCTCAAAAGAAAGTGTAAAGGTCCTCTGCTTAGTCCAACCCTGTTGTCATAGAGGAAGTGCAACTGGACCCCAGGGAGGGGGCAGGATTTGTCCAGAGTCACCCCGTGTATGGCAGAGTCAAACACAGGACCCAGGTTTCCTGGTTCCCAGGCCGGCTGCCTCTCCACTGCCCCACGCTGCTTGTTACAAGTGTGGCAGCAGCATTCTCCAGGCTGGGCTTATGCCCCATCCACCCTAGTTCTGCCACAAACCTGCCACGTCACCCTGAGGAGGTCACTCACTGCTGGGTGAGTCAGTTTCCTCATCTACAAGATGGGGGAGGGGTGCCAGAGACCCCTGGTCCCCTCCCAACCCTGCCTCTTCCTGGTGCCCCTGGACTGTGCCAGTCTGGGAGACTCAGACGTGGAGGTGGAAGCCAGCTCCCTCTCCTGTGTCCACCATCTGCTTGTTTCCCTCCTGGCTGCTGCGTCCTGTTTATTGGTTACATCCTTCCTGATTAGACAGACCCTCCTTCACCACAACCTCTGCTTGGTGGTAAACATACTTCTCTTTCACAACATGAGTTTCCTCAGTCACTTACCGGTGGTCAGACTGTCCAGTGATTCTTTTCAAAAGCACAAACTGCTTCCAGGTACCTCCACAGTCTGAGGTCCCCCAGACGCCCTTGTTCCTGCACATTCTTGACTTCCCACTTCTTCAGAGTCCAGCTCAGCAGCCCCAGTGCTCGCGCCCTGTTTGGGGACCTCGTGCTCCTTTAGGGAACGCAAAGTCCTTTCTGCTGGGATACAGAGGGGCTGATCCCAAGCGGGGCAAGAGGAAACGGAAGCCCAGAGTGAGAGAGAGGCAGATCCAGGGTCCTCGGCTGGGTCCACAGTCACACGTGGTCCTGCCTCTGGCGAAATGGCCCCACTGCCCTGGTCTGGTGCCCCTGGGGATGAACCGTGAGTAGCCTGGAGGGCAGAGCCCAAGAGATCCGGTTTCTAGTTCCAATTCTGCCCCAGCGTAACTCATGACCACAGGTGAGTCTAGTCCCTGCTCTGAGCCTCAGTTTCCCACTCATAAGGTGAGCAGATTGGGCTAAAATTGTGGTCTGGAGTGCTAGGGTTCTGGTGAGGCTGTGGGGTAGCAAGTAGGGTATTGGACTCACCCGGCACCTTCTCTACCCCGAGCAGCCTGGCGCGAATCAAGCTCCACCCAAGATCTCATTTGAAAATAAGATTGGACACAACCATTGCTCATCTTTAGGATGCTGGTTCATAAACCAAGGTACAGACAGAAGAGGGAGTACTATACAGCTGGAAAAAATGAGGATGCTCTCAAAATAATGATAAGGAAATATCTCCAGGATATATTTACTCAAAACAGTAAGATACAAAATGGTGTTTAGTTTGGTATTTGTATGTAACAAAATGGGGAGGAAAAAAAATTTAACCTGTATAAACCTGATCTGCATCAAGAAGCACGGGAAGGACTCCTGTGAGTGCCGTGGAGCAGTTACCTGGTACTGAAGGGAGAGGGTACCTGAGGGGAGAGTGGATGGAGTCCCAGGTAGAAGCAAGGTTTCTCACTGTATGGCTTTTTAGAGCATTTTGATGTTGCAACATGTAAGGAAATTACTTTTTAAGACAAAAGAATTTAAGTTTGAAAAATATACCATGTGGAGAAGAAGGGTCAGGGAAAGGATAGTTGGCCAGATGGTCTCCATATTCCCTGCAGCCTTGATGGACAGGCTGGGGGAGGAGCTGAAAGATGCCCACACATGCCTGTCTGAAAAGGCAGAGCGATGGGAGGCCCCTTAGGTCCCGGGGTCTGGGTCAGGGGTGCTGTGGCACCCAAGCCCACCTGCTGGGTGGTCAGGGCCTCCCCCAGCCCTTTAGCACACACAGCTGATGGACAAGCCCCCTCGGTTCCAAGGCTCAGGCCCTTTCCTAGCTCTCTGCCTGGCCTGCGCTCCCTGTCTGCGGGGCAGCGGCCAGAGCCGCCCCACCCCGTGGGTAGAGCCTCCTCCACACAGCGATGACTCCAGCTGACGCCAGCCCCAGACTGTGGCCTGAGCCGTGTCCAAAACAGAGTCCAGGGCACAGATGTTCCCATTTTCTGGCTCTGGACCAGCTTCTTGGAAAAATCACGGAGCTGGCCTTCCTCAATTTACCTTTGAGAGGAGAGAAGAGGGAACCTTTTCTCCTGTGGCCTCGGGCACCTGGCTCTCTGCCCTGGTTGGGGGCAGCAGTGCTGGCTGCCAATCCATGCGGCCCTTGTCTGTGTGGCTGGCTCCTGTCTGAAGGTCCCTGTGCAGAAGCGGGTGGGTGGAAAGAGGATGGTGAGGTTCCAATCAGCCCCTGCCTAAAGTCTCCACACTCCTTCTGGCATTTTCTGGCTGGCTTGACGATAGGAAGTGGTCTGGCTGAGATGGGAGCGCTGCTGCAGGACCTCTGGGTGGGGCACTGCAGTCACAGCAGGACACACAGGAGCAAGGAGATGACTCCTGGAACCAAGAGAAGAGGGAAAGAGGGAAAGGGCTCAGCATTTACCGAGGTTCTATTACCTGCTGAGCTTTGCAAGGAGACAGACCTGTATTCAAACCCAGGCTCGGTCAGGGAGTAGCTGTGTGATCTTGTTTAAATTACATAATGTACTCTCTGAGCCTCAGTTTCATCATCTATAAAATGGGGATGACAATAATAGTATCCCTGAAGATGAAATGAAATAGAGGTATTAAGTCACCTAATCAGACATTTTGTACGAAAAAGTATTAGCTACTCTCTCCCTTTGGGTATAAATTTCAAGGTCAATGCCAAGCAGAGTTTAAGATCCAAACCCACATGACTGGGTTCAAATCCCAGCTCAGCCACTTACTACCTGTGTGATCTTGGGCCAGCTAACCTCTCTGTGCCTGTGAAAATGGGGACAGTGAGTACATAATTCATAGGGCTGCTGGGAAGAACAAATGAATCCAGAGCAGTGCTTTGACCTGCAGTGAGCACAACACGTGTGACCTCTTATAATTGTTGTGTCAACGACAGCCCAGCTGCAGCCCAAGTCCTCATGGACCCCTTTTCTTAGCTGACAAAATGTGGGAGCTGTAATCTGAGGTCTCTTCCAGAGACAGCTGGGCTGGTCAGGGTTCATCCTAGTTGGCCTTTTCTGGGTCTGCTTCTGACCAGGGGTGGGGAGATGGGGGGTGGATGCTCAGGCCAAGCCCATCCCCTCACCTCCGCTCCAACCAGCATCTGTTTCCCATAAAACAGTCCAGCGCTCTGCCTGGAAGGAGAGTCCAGCTTCCTCAGGAAACAAAGTTCTCCAAAACCACCCATCTGGGCAACCAGGCTGCTCATGGGGTGGGAGTGTGGGTCCCTCTGGGCCTCCTTCCCTCCTTACATTGGCCCTGACAAGCCTCAGGGCCAATGACACCCTCTTAGCACTACTGCCAAGGGAAGTCACTCCCCTTGTCCCAGCTGCAGCCGGCCTGCCCCTCAGCCTCCCGGCTGCCCACTGCTGCCAGCAGCACGGCATCCCTCAGGCCACCTGGTGACCACAGTGGTCCAAGTCCGTGCTGAGCCGGGGCCAGCTGCTCATCAGCCCAGACCACTGCCTCCAGTAACACTCTTGTTGCTAGTCTGGGACCACTCCTTACGCAAAAAGAAAGAGCTTGTGGTTCTTTCTGTCGCTTTGGGCAGAGGAGGCACTTCCAGAATATTCTGTTTCTGGACTCTGGCAGAGGCTGGCAGGGCCCCAGATCCCTCCATCATTTCTTTCACCATCTGCCTCCTACCACAGCACCCTGGCACCCCAGCTTTCTTCTTCCCCCCAAACTCGGTTTAAGCTTTGTTCCTGTTGTCAACTGGAACTTGCTCAAACACAGGCACATAAAGACACCATTTTCTATATCTTCAAGTAAATAGGGCAGGTCAGCCAGCAGCCCATTAGTAGGAAGCCATAACTTTTGTCTTGAAGTAAGCCTGATATGTTATGAGTATATTATTACGGCCCTCTTATAAAATAGAATGCAAAACTCTACATTTACTTTCAAGTAAAACAGGAGACTTCAAAGATAAACACTAGACTATAGATCCACCAAGTAAGGGTATTGTCTCTTTTGTTCATTAATATATTCTCAGTGCTGAGAAGAGGGCCTGGAACATGGCAGATGTTTGCTGACTGTATATAGCACAAGAGTACAGCCTGAGGATCCAGGCTGGACCTCCTGACCTATACATTCCAGCCCTTCTGCCTTTAGGGAAAGTGTTTGAGAATCAGTGATTCGTGTGTTATTTCATTTCATCCTCCTAACAACTCCAAGGTATTGTGTGATGCACACCTCCCTGCATGGATCCATCGAGAACCTGAATTCCCCACTGTATTTGAGGATACCCCCCGCTTGTGAGTCTTGGAGAGAGACTGGGCCTCACCCTAATAAGAAACTTAAAAGGCCAGACAAATATTTGACCTGACCCACAAGTGGGGCCTGGACACACACCTAAGGAACAGGTGACACACAGACACCAGGTCACATCAGAATTCCTTCTGCTGGGGCTTGAAGTAGCTAGCATCCAGTGTGTGCTTCCAATGGCCAAGGTGCCTGGACCAGCCTGCCCAGCACCACTCCTTCCTGGTCTGAGCCTGTTCTCAGGCTGGTCCCTCCCTAATAATTCTCCAAGCTACCCAGCATCCTTCTAGTATAGTTGTTCTCTGCGTAAGTTGCCAGAGAGGTTTTCTGCAGGGAGTAATCAAGAATCTTCATGTCTAAAAGCAAGTGCTATTATTTCCATTTTCTGGATGAGGAAACTGAGGTTTACAGTAGCATTGCTTGAGCACAGTACTAATTGTGCCAGGCTGTCCTCTGGTCTCAGTTCAGGGATGGGGGCCAGGTTAGGCATGTAAGGGGAAAGGCCCTGAGATGACGAAGAGGAATTGGAAGAGTTCTCAGTGGCTGGAGAGAGGGAAGTGATTAGGCCTTAGAAGTAGAAAGAGCTCAGAGCGTACCGGGCTTTGGAGGTGATGCTTTGGAGTTTGTGTTTCATCCTAAGAGAAGCCATCAAAGGTATCTTAGTTTTTCAGTCCAAAGAGAAATTGAGGGAAAGGATGTCAATAGAGGCATCAGCTGGAAGCTTATGGCAGGTGTCCAGGTGAGAGAGATGAATGGATCACAAGTACATCTTTGTTCAAGGCTGCCTTTCACTGGGCAAGCCTCTGTGACCACCCCTCCACTTCATTGTCTCTGACCCTCACACTAACACTGGGAGGGTTATCATTACCCCCAATCTACAGATCAGGAACAAGAACCTCAGCAGGACCTCCCAGCCCGGAAACCACTGAGCGGGGCCTAGCCTCCAACCCTCTGCCAGCCAGGTCCCGCCCTTCCCTCGGCTGCACCTCGGGGCAGGCTCCTGGGGCTTCCAAATGGCAGGGGAGCTTCAGCCGTGGTCGCTGTCTTCCAGCCTTTGCTTTCCCTTAGAGGAAAGATGCTAGCTCACAAAGAAAGAATTTTTATTAAAAGTCTGCCCCTCCTTTCCGTAGACTCCAGTGAGTCCCGGGTGCAGTTAACTCTGAACCTCCAGGCCCAGCCAGCTCCCCCTTAGCCTGAGATCTTCCTCCAGACGGAGGGTCTTGGGTGGGGGTCCGTCGAGCAGAACTGCTCCCCCCTCCACTGGAGGACACCTCGGGAGCAGAGCTGGGACCGGCTAGCAGGGCGGAGTCTGTATCCCTCTCCCTCTGTCCGAGCCCTAAACACTGGGGGGATGGGCAGGGCAATGAAGAGGTGAGGATGTCCCGTCTTGAGCGAGGGACCAGCTTAGTGCCCTAAACTCAGGTCCCCAACAGCATCCCCTGGGCTCCCCATCACCTGGGAACAGAGGCCAGAGGTTCTGCCAGGAAACACAGCACATCGCTTGAACTCAGGGTGCTGGGCCCAGGCCAGCGTTTGTCTTTTCTTCCACGTCTCAGCAAAGCTACTCAAACCCTCTCAACCCCCAGCAGGAAAAGCATATGTTCTTTCCATATAGAGGAGAAATTGTTCCATGAGCGAGTAAGGTTCTTGGGCGCGGAGCCAGGCTCAGCCCGCAGCACGCTGGACAGGAAGCAGGCAGCATTCGTACCACTCCTGGAACCGGACTGGGCTGCATCCTCACCTTCCAAGATTTTTGGATGGGGCCGGGCTCTGGGGAGCAGGCGCGGGACGTGTACCTGAAGACAGCAGGTCAGGGTAGAGAATACTTTCCCTGCATAGAAGCTCTTTTCTCCATTTGGGCTGGGCTGTGGGAGGAGGAGGGCGGGAAGGAGGGAAGGTTACGGGGTTTGAGAGGGGCGGGTGCCCTTTCCAATCCCTTCCTCATTCCAGCAGCAAACAGGTGTGAGTCAGAGGTGACGCAGGTGAGCTCAGAGAGGCAGGGCCACTTTAGACTGTCCTTTCCAAACACCCCAGATTCCCCTTGATGCCTTCAGGGTGAGGGGGCAGGAGGTGATCGCGTCCCTCTGTCGTAGTTCATTCTGGCAGAGCCCCGTGAACGTACAGGTCTTTCCAAAGCCAGCCCTGGGCTGGAGGATGCTGCTGCTTCCCTGGGCTCAACTGAGTCCTGGTGTCTATTTGACTCATTTGTTAAGCATCCACTGAGAATGGAGCTGGGGAATTGGGCAGACAAGGGACGGGAGGCCAGTGTTGGGGTGGGTGGAGGGGCAGAGGGGAAATTGGTCAGGCTCCACATAAGGGGAAACATTGGAGAAATTGGGGATGTTTAACCTGGAAAGTCGGAGACTCAGGGTTGAGACGGGAGACATGAAGATGATGTGAAGATGGGTAACAGGTCACCATGTAGAGGTGACACTGGATTTATCCTGGTTGGAAGCTTCAGTGGGGAAGCCCTGTGTGTACAGATCAGGGACCTCAAACCTCCCTCTGAGCAGTGCTTAGGAGACAGTGAATCATCTGTCCTTGGACATATCCAGGCCAAGGGTCCATGGCCCCCGGGTGAAAGGAGTGAGGTGGCAGGTGGGAGGTGGAGTAGGGCTCAGGCCTCAACCTGGTGGCCTGTGGTCCAGAGACAGCCCTGAAGATGTTCCCATGGGCCAGGGTTTCTGCACAGCCAAGGTCAGCTGGGCCGAGTGGCAACTGCCCAGTGCAGCCAGGCCTGCATTCCTAGTTCTGACAAATATCAGGCCCGGGTCCCTCGCTTGTTCCCGGACGGGCCCCTGAGGCATTTGCGTTGTGAGCCCTGACCACACTCATCACCCTCCGCCTCTCTAGGTTCACCCGCAGGCCCACCTGGGGCAGGAGGGGAGGCGGCAGGACCTTCCCACGGGCTCAGGTGGGAGCACGTGGCATGAGTGCCCGGCCATGACTGTGATGCCAGATGGACCCCACCCGGCTCGAGACCCCCCACTGCCTGCTCCCCCTCCCCGTCCACACGCTGCCATGCTGCCAGGGTCTATCATGGTCTCAGGGATTGGTTGTTTCCACCCAGGGCAGCAGAGTCACACATGGGGCCTCCTGCCCTGGAGCAGAGACAGTCCCCAGGGTGTTGTGGGACTGGGAAGGGCACCAGGGCAGGTGCTCTGTGAGCTGAGATGAGGGACAACATAAGGACATGTGCCGTCCCCCTGGCCCAGGAGGACGGCCCAGGGCAGGATGCCGGCAGCAGTGGGGGAGATGGAAGGTGATCGGTGGACTGGGGGGCAAAGGGGACTGGACACTAACCTGGGGAAGCACAGTGGGGCAGCTAAAGGGATTGGGAAGAAGAGACCGGAAGGCAAGGTGGTGCTGAGGAGCCCAGCTCTCCCTTCTCCCTCTTGCCTGGATGGACCCTGACCTACGCTTCTCAGATCTGACGGCAGAAGACCAGGAGGGAGTGGTCTTCATGGGGAGAAGATTCCAGCTGCTGCCTGACCAGACTGGGGCAGATCTCACTATGGCCCCATTTGTTTCCATGATGGCTACAGGAGTTGGGACTAATATCCCCATTTTACAGAGGAGGAGACTGAGGTGAGACTTGCCCAGGAATGAGTAGAACCACTAGGTAACAGCAGGGCTCTTGGGTGTGTCCCAGGTCTGCTCTCTGAGGATCTGCTCTGGGCCACTGGGAGTGGGTCTGCTGAGCTCACAGAGGGAGACACTCAAGCCAGGTCAGCTGACTGAAGCTGGGGTCCCTCTGGAGCGTCAACCCATGCGCTTCCCACGTGACTGTGCTTCCCTCCAGTGAGAAGCTGGCTGTGCAGGAGGCAGGGAGCTCATGCTTTGAGAAACACTGCCCAAGCAACAGGTGACTATAATGTGCAGCCACGGATGAGCCACCAGCCTAAGGACTGAGCGGACACCTATCACCGGTCCAGCCTTGCCCCTCGGGAAGTGGAGTAGGGCCATCTCCTTTGGCTGCCTGTTCATACAGAAAGAGGCCACAGCCTTGCAGGATGTGTCCTAAATAGCCCACTGCATGGAAGGGGGCTCCAGGTGAGGTTAAGAACCCAAGGGATTCAAATCCAGGCCCATTCGACCCCAAACTCCAGTACTTTTCAGTCAGACATCTTTACAATGGCAGCCTCCCATTTGTAGCACTGACCTCTGGGGACCTGGTCTGGAAGGGCGGGGAGGTGCGGCCTGACCTCTCCGGTCTCTCTCCTGCCCTGGGTCTAGGGTTTAGGGTCTTGACTTCTGATCTTATTATTTTTATGAACCTTGGAAGCTGGCAGGGGGTCGTGGGGGGAGGGCTGGCTGCCTGTCTGGCTGTGCGTGGCCACCAGGTGGAGCCCTTGGGCCGTCTCTCCCACAGGCTGCTTTGCAGGCAGAACCAGCGGGAGGGACACTCTGGCAGGAGGTGTGAGGGGCTGGGTCTTGAACATGGTTAGGTGGCTGCTCCAGGGACCCTCTAGATGCCCTCGCTCAGCCACTGAGCTGAGGCTCAGAGGGGGCTAGTACAGTGGTATAGCCTGGCCTGGAAGGTGAGCCCAGGCTCCCTGACTCCGAGCCCAAGGTTCCTTCCAGGGCGTCAGGCTTCCTTGAAAGGAGAGGAACAAGGATTCCCAGAGGAAAAGCTTTCCCAAAGGAAATCTCTAACCAGACCTCCTGCATCGGGCTCTGGGGTTTGGATGGCCCCAGGGAAGAGAGAAGCTGGGGAGGTCCCCCTACCTCCCAGGTGGGCCCTGAGGTGAGGGTCAGTCCCCAGAGGGCAGCGTGTGCTGTGGCCCCGGCCCCTCTCCCGGGCTCCCTGCCTCCTGCCTAGCCAGCTTCTCAGTGGAGGAAAGCACAGTCACGTGGGAAGCACATGGGGTGATGCTCCAGAGAAACCCCAGGTTCAGTCAGCTGACCTGGCTTGAATGTCTCCCTCTGTGAGCTCAGGGACCCTGGCCATCAAAGGGACTGAGAAGGGGACTGAGATCCCATAGGCAGGGTGTCCAGCCCCGGGCTGGGGGTGGTGGGGACCCATAAAGAGCAGCATCACCACTGATCCTAATAAAAGGAAGAGCTGGTCCTGCTCCCCCTCTAGACTCCTGACCTACCTGGGTCCCCACCCACTTGGAGTCGTGCTGGCTGGGTTTCCCTCTCTCCTCCTCACTCTCCTGTGAGATCCTTGAAGTCAGGGCTGCTCCACCGCTCATCTCATTATTCCCAGAACTTGCCACAGGCCCTGGTGTCCTGCCAGGGAGTGAGGAGATGGATGGAGTGGTGCACGGAAGGGAGGATGGAGGGATGAATCCATTCTCACCCGTCACTGGAATAAGAGGTCTCGTGTCTGACCTAAACATCCTTTCCTCCTTAAGCTCCCCCACCTGACAGAGCTCCTCTACTTCCCTCAGTGAGCACACATCACACAGCCCAGCACAGCATGAGGACCAAGTAACACAGTGGCTGACATTTATCAAGGGCTCGCTGGGCACCAGGCACAGTTCTAGGTGCTTCACATGCATGATCTCATGTATAGAAGATGCTATTATTCTGCTCATTTTATGATGAGGAAGCTGAGGTACAGGGAGGTTGAGTAACTTGACCAAAGTCATAAGACGATTAACTGGTAGGTCCGGGACTTGAATTCATATTAAGGGAAAAGATATCAATACTTGGTAATTCCTCAGCCATGTAGGGGAACCGACAAATCAAATCTCTTCTCCTTCTGTGGCAGCACAAGTCCCATCCCTAGCTTGGAGAGGAAAGTATCCCAGGCTGATGGGAGAGTGAGGGTCAGCACTCAGGGGTCCTGGTTTCAGCACCAGACACTGGAAAAGGGAATTTAACCAATATTTATTGGCACCTATCATGTGCAAGCCATGTTGTAGCATCTCCCAGTTTAAAACAAAAGAAAACCCTTCATTCTACACCTGCCCAGCTATTGTCCTTTACACCCTTTCTCCACAAGCATCCTGAACACGATCTACACACCCCTGTCTGTTTTCCCTCCTCCCATTTGCTCTAACCCCGGCTCTGACTTCTGTTCCCACCTGTCCATGGAAACCGTTCTCACCAGGTCACCAGTGAGCACCATGTTGGCAACTCAAGATGTATTTACCTTCTCATCACTAGACCTCTCAGCATAATTCACCTGAGTCAGGAAACCCTTCTCTGGAGGGATTTTCCTCCTGCTGTGCAGCCTCTCCTCCTCTTTCCTCCCTCCTCCTCCTCTCTTATCATCTGAGTGTTTCGGGTCCTCAGGACTTGGGCCTAGCAAACACCTGCCATGTGCCAGGTCCTCTTCTCAGCACTGGGGATACATTAATGAACAAAGGAGAGGTTACCTCTACTTGATGGATCTATATTCTGGTGTTTATCTTTGAAGCCTCATGTTTCACTTGAAAGTGAATGCAGCATTTTGCACTTTATTTTGTAACAGGGCCATAATAATATACCCATAACATATCAGGGTTTATTTTCATACAAAAGCAGTGGCTTCCTGCTCTTGGGCTCTTGGCTGCCCTGACTATTTGCTCAAAGATACAGAAAACTGGCTTTATCTGCCTATGTTTGACACAAAGAACAAAGCTTTCCTGGGTTTGTGGGAGGGGAAAAGAGAAAGCTGGGGTGCCAAGGCCCTTGGGAGGGGCGGGGCAGAGGGTGAGAGAGATGATGGAGGGATCTGGAGCCCTGCCAGCCTCTGCCAGGGTCCAGGAACAGAATATTCCGGAAGTGCCTCCTTTTCCCTAAAGCACCAGAAAAAGCCACAGGCTTATCATTAAAAAGCTTACAAATAACAAATGCTGGAGAGGGTGTGGAGAAAAAGGAACCCTCTTACCCTGTTCGTGGGAATGTAAGTTGGTGCAGCCATTGTGGGAAACACTATGGAGGTTCCTCACTAAACTAAAAATAGAGTTGCCATATGGTCCAGCAATCCCACTCCTGGGCATATACCTATACAAAGTTATAACTCAAAAAGATACATGCACCCCAATGTTCATAGCAGCACTGTTTACAATAACCAAGACATGGAAGCAACCTAGATGTCTGTCATCATATGAATGGATAAAGAAGATGTGGTATATATATATATATATATATATATATATATATATATATATACACAATGGAATATTACTCAGCCTTTAAAAAGAATGAAAGAGTGCAGCAACTTGGATGGACCTAGAGATTATCATACGAAATGAAGTAAGTCAGATAGAGAAAGACAAATACCATATGATATCATTTATATCTGAATCTAAAATATGACAAATCAACATATCTACGAAAAAAAACCATACTCAGATATAGAGAACAGACTTGTGGTTGCCAAGAGGGATGGGGAGTGGTGAGGGATGGATTGGGAGTTTGGGATTAGAAGAGGCAAACTATGATACACAGAATGGATAAACAACAAGGTCCTACTGTGTAGCACAGGAAACTACATTCAATAGTGATAAACCAAAATGGAAAAGAATATGAAAAGGAATATATACACATGTAACTGAGTCACTTTGCTGTACGGAAAAAATAAACACAACATTGTAAATCAACTATACTTCAATAAAATAAAATTTAAAAGCCACAGTCCTTCTTTTATGGGATTTGTGTAAGGAGTGGTCCGAGACTAGCAACAAGAGTGTTAAGGGGGGCAGTGATCTGGGCTGATGAGCAGCTGGCCCCGGCTCAGCATGGACTTGGACCACTGGGGTTACCAGGTGGCCTGAGGGATGCTGTGCTGCTGGCAGCAGTGGGCAGCCAGGAGCCCGAGGGGCAGGCGGGCTGCATCTAGGACCAGGGGAGTGACTTCCCTTGGTGGTAGTGCCAGGAGAGTGTCATTGGCCCTAAGGTTAGTCAGGGACGATGTAGGGAGGGAAGGAGGCCCAGAGGGACACTCCCACCCCATGAGCAGCCTGGTTGCCCAAATGGGTGGTTCTGGAGCTTCCTGAGGAAGCTCACTCTCCTTCCAGGCAAAGCGCTGGAAGGATTTATGGGAAACAGATGCTGGTTGGAGTGGAGGTGAGGGGATGGGCTTGATCTGAGCATCCACCCCCTATCTCCCCACCCCTGGTCAGAAGCAGACCCAGAAAAGACCAACTAGGACAAACCCTCACCAGGCCAGCCTGGCTCCAGAAGAGACCTCAGATTACGGCTCCCACATTTTGTCAGCTAAGAAAGGGGGTCCTTGAGGACTTGGGCTGCAGCTGGGCTGTCGTTGACACAACAATTATAAGAGGTCACACGTGTCGTGCTCACTGCAGGTCAAGCACTGCTCTGGATTCATTTGTTCTTCCCAGCAGCCCTATGAATTATGTACTCACTGTCCCCATTTTCACAGGCACAGAGAGTTTAGCTGGCCCAAGATCACACAGGTAGTAAGTAGCAGAGCTGGGATTTGAACCCAGTCACTTGAATTTAGGATATTAAACTCTGCTTAGCATTAACATTGCACCTTATACCTAAGAAAGATAGAGTAGCCAATATTTTTTCAGCACCATCTGTCTGACTTATTACGTCTATTTTATTTCATCTTCAGAGATATTCTTATTGTCATCTCCAATTTGTATATGATGAAACTGAGGCTCAGAGAGAATGTTATGTAACTTGTTCAAGGTCACACAGTTACTCCCTGACAGAGCCTGGGTTTGAATACAAATCTGTCTCACTGCAGAACTCAGCACATAATAGAACCTCAGTAAATCCTGAGTCCCTTCCCTCTTCTCTTGGGTCCAGGAATCATCTCCTGGGTTCTGTGTATTCTGTTTGGGCTGCAGTGCCCCACCCAGAGGTCCTGCAACAGTACTCCCATCTCAGCCAAACAACTTCCTATTGGCAAACCAGCCAAAAAGGATTGAGAGCCTGGAGACCTTAGACAGTGGCTGACTGGAGCCTCTTCACCTGTCATCAGCCCACCTACATCCCTAGAGGGACCACCCACCCAGACAAGGGCCACATGGATTGGCTGCCTACACAGGCCCCTGAGGCAGGCAGCCAGGTACCCAAGACCACAGGAGAGAAGGGTCCCTCTCTGCTCCACTTAAAGGTGGATTGAGCAAGGCCAGCCCCGTGATTTTCCCAAGAAGCTCATCCAGAGCCAGAGAATGGAAACATCTGTGCCCTGGGCTCTGTTCTGTGCTCAGGTCACAGTCTGGGGTTGGTGTCACCTGGAGTCACCCCTTCGTGGAGGAGGTTCTGGCTGGCCAGCTGATGAGGGCAGCCTCTGGCCACTGCCCTGGAAGACAGCAAGCCCAGGCAGGCCAGGCAGGGAGCAAGGGAAGGGCCAGAGGCTTGGGCGTCAGAGGGCTTCTCCATTAACTTTGTGTGTGCTAAAGGGCTGGGGGAGGCCCTGGTCACTCAGCAGGTGGGCTTGGGGGCCACAGAACCTCCTCCCCAGACCCCTGGACCCAAGGCGCCTCCCATCGCTCTGCCTTTGGAGACAGGCATGTGCGGGCATCCCTTAGCTCCTCCCCCAGCCTGTCCATCAAGGCTGCAGGGAATATGGAGACCATCTGACCAACTATCCTTCCCCTGATCCTTCTTCTTCTATTGGTATATTTTTCAAACTTAAATTTTAGTTTCTTAAAAAGGTAATATATTTATGTTTCAAAATTAAGATGTCCTGGGCTTCCCTGGTCGCGCAGTGGTTGAGAGTCCGCCTGCCGATGCAGGGGACACGGGTTCGTGCCCCGGCCCGGGAAGATCCCACGTGCCGCGGAGCGGCTGGGCCCGTGAGCCATGGCCACTGAGCCTGCGCGTCCGGAGCCTGTGCTCCACAACGGGAGAGGCCACAACAGTGAGAGGCCCGCATACCACACACAAAAAAATTAAAATGTCCTAAAAAGCCATACATTGAGAAACCTGGCTTCGACCTGTGGCTCCATCCACTCTCCCCTCAGGTCCCCTCCCCCACCAGGACCAGGTAACTGTTCCAGTGGACTCATGGGGATCGTTCCTGGTCTTCCTGATGTAACTGAAATATATACAGGGTATGTCAATTTTTATTTCTCCCCAATTTATTACACAATAAATGGTATGTAGTGATTACATACTACACATTGATCTATAGCTTATTGTTTTTACTTAAATATCCTGCACATATTTCCTTATCATTATTTTGAGAACATCTTCATTTTTTCCAGCTGTATAATATTCCTTCTCGTGGCTACACCATGGTCTATTAACCTGAATCCTAAAGAAGAACACATGGGTTGTTTCCAACCTTTCTAATCTTATTCTTAAATGAGATCATGAGTGGGAGCTTGATGTGCGCCAGGATGCTCGGGTTAGAGAAGGTGGTTGGTGACACCAACACCCTACTTAAATCTGCTCCCACCACACCAGAACCCTGGGGCTTCAGAGAGCACAGCTCAATAAACTACGATTTTAGCCTAATCTCCTCCTTTTGTAAATGGAAAACAAGCTCAGATCAGGGACAAGACTCATCTGTGGTCATGAGTTACCCTGTGGCAGAATTGGAACTAGAAACCGGATCTCTTGGGCTCTGCCCTCCAGGCTACTGACGGTTCATCCCCAGGGGCACCAGACCAGGGCAGTGGGGCCACTTCACCAGAGGCAGGACCACGTGTGACTGTGGACCCAGCCGAGGACCCTGGATCTGCCTCTCTCTCACTCCGGACTTCCGTTTCCTCTTGCCCCGCTTGGGATCAGCCCCTCTGTATCCCAGCAGAAAGGACTTTGCGTTCCCTAAAGGAGCACGAGGTCCCCAAACAGGGCGCGAGCACTGGGGCTGCTGAGCTGGACTCTGAAGAAGTGGGAAGTCAAGAATGTGCAGGAACAAGGGCGTCTGGGGGACCTCAGACTGTGGAGGTACCTGGAAGCAGTTTGTGCTTTTGAAAAGAATCACTGGACAGTCTGACCACCGGTAAGTGACTGAGGAAACTCATGTTGTGAAAGAGAAGTATGTTTACCACCAAGCAGAGGTTGTGGTGAAGGAGGGTCTGTCTAATCAGGAAGGATGTAACCAATAAACAGGACGCAGCAGCCAGGAGGGAAACAAGCAGATGGTGGACACAGGAGAGGGAGCTGGCTTCCACCTCCACGTCTGAGTCTCCCAGACTGGCACAGTCCAGGGGCACCAGGAAGAGGCAGGGTTGGGAGGGGACCAGGGGTCTCTGGCACCCCTCCCCCATCTTGTAGATGAGGAAACTGACTCACCCAGCAGTGAGTGACCTCCTCAGGGTGACGTGGCAGGTTTGTGGCAGAACTAGGGTGGATGGGGCATAAGCCCAGCCTGGAGAATGCTGCTGCCACACTTGTAACAAGCAGCGTGGGGCAGTGGAGAGGCAGCCGGCCTGGGAACCAGGAAACCTGGGTCCTGTGTTTGACTCTGCCATACACGGGGTGACTCTGGACAAATCCTGCCCCCTCCCTGGGGTCCAGTTGCACTTCCTCTATGACAACAGGGTTGGACTAAGCAGAGGACCTTTACAATTTCTTTTGAGGTCCATAGTGAGAGGACGGGACCTTGCCTTGGAATTGTGACAAATTAAATTTTAACCTTTAATCCCCACCAAATAAGAGGGATGGAGCAGCTGCCCTCATGAACCGTGAGGCTTGGACAATGAGTGTCTCAGCTGAGCCCATTCTGGTGGTCATCATTATTTTTCTCATAGGCTCAGTTACACATTTGGTAATGCAAGAAATAATAATCTTGTTAAATAGGCAGAATACAAGTATTAACGCCAGCGATATTAAAAAAGTCATAAGTAAGCCTTGTTATCTTCTAAGGGGTTCATGGCTGGCACCAGAAGAAGAAAAATTCATCTTTATGGTGGAGCAGGTACTTCTTCCCCTGGGGAGGTTGGTTAACACATAATGCAGATGCACAATGCACACTAGAGGGGAGGGAGGAGGCCAAATGGGCAGAGGAAATTTTTATGTTAAAATTTTTCCGGTCTTGCCTTAAAATATGAATTTTTATGAAAATTGCTCTTTTATTGCTATTTTATCCTCTGGGTTTCCCATGCATGTTTTAGCTGTAGGAAGATTCCCTTGTACCTGGAGATTTGGGACCCATGGAATGGGTAGCATGCAGTATTACTTTAAAGGGTCTGCATTTGCTCACCCAACCTCACCTATCCTCTCGGCCCCAAGAGTGTCCAGCCTTACGTCTCATCCAGCTGTGGGTCTAGATGTGGTCAATCCAGGTTACATCACAGCCCCTGAACGAATTTTGTAAGAATTTCTCTCTCTTTCACTAACTTTTTTTTTTTTGTAATTTATATTTATAATGGGGTTTAGCTGATTTTCAATGCTGTGTTTATGTTGCATTACACCCACTTGATTTGCTTACAGAGATATCAATAAATACTTTTTTTTTTTTTTGTGGTATGCGGGCCTTCCTCTGCTGTGGCCTCTCCCGTTGTGGAGCACAGGCTCCGGACGCGCAGGCTCAGCGGCCATGGCTCACGGGGCCAGCCGCTCCGCGGCATGTGGGATCCTCCCATACCGGGGCGCGAACCCGGTTCCCCTGCATCGGCAGGCGGACGCGCAACCACTGCGCCACCATGGAAGCCAATAAATACTTTTTAAGATTCTTACCACGCAGATATATTCTTCTCCAGTGAATAGGGTGTGTTGAGTCCAGTTCATTGAGCAATGAGTAGGTCTTGTCTATTACATATTGGGTTGATGGAATGGTATCTGTGCTAATTTCAAACTCTTGTTTTATGCATCACCCCACCTCACCTTTCCCCTGAAGCAGGCCTAAGTTGGTTTTCTCCATGTGTGACTGTGTTCTGGTTTGTAAATCAGTTCATGTGTAGCCATGTTTACGTTTCGTCTATAAGTTATATCTTACGATAAGTTTCTTTTTCTGTGTGACTTATTTCTCTTAGAATCATCGTACCTAAATCACTCATTATGCTACTACTAGCCTTATGACATTGATTTCATAGCTGAGTGATATTCCATTGTACATAAGTACCACAACTTCTTTGTCCATTTTTCTCTTCCCTGGAATACGTAAGGTGTACCGAAGTCGAGGTTCTTGTAAACAGAGCAGCCCTCAACTCTGGGGTGCCTGTGTCTGGTTGATTTTTAGTTTTCCCAAAATATACACCCATGAGTGGAAGTGCCCTATGCTCTGTAGCTCTGTTTTTTAGATGTTTTAGGAAACACCATACACTTTTCCAGAGTGGCTGTCGGCAATTTACATCCCGCCCATCAGCATAACAAGGCTCCCTGTTCTCCATGGCCTGTCCTGCATTTCTGGTTTTTACACTTTTTTCGGATGGCCCTTTTGACCGGTGGGAAGTGAGACTTCTTTGTAGCGCCGATTTGCATTGCCCGCTTGCTTGGTTGGCCAAAAAGGGCGTATGCGTGTTTTCCTGAATATATTCAGGAAAACACGCAAACGCCCTTTTTGGCCAACTGCATCATTGTCGAAGTTCTGCCGCTTTTCGTGTCCTTTTTTTTTATTGCAAGCATTTTTTTATTGAGAAATAATCGATGTATAACATTATATTAGTTTCAGGTCTACAACATAATGATTCAATACTTGTATATACTGCAAAATGGTCACCACCATGTCTCGTTAACATCCATCACCACACATAGTTACCAAATGTTTTTCTTGTGATGAGAACTTTTAATATCTACTCTTAGCAACTTTCAAATATACAAGTAATATTAATTATAGTCACCATGCTGTACATTACATCCTCAGGATTTATTTATTTCATAACTGGAAGTTTGTACGTTTTGACCACCTTCACAGATTTTGCAAGCATTTTTAATAATCTCTAAAGGATAATATGTATTAAAATATTTACAAGTTCCTAATTTGACAGGCTGACTCCATTATATACAGCAGGGGTCCCCAAGTCCCAGGCTTCGGACCTCTTTCTGGGATGTGGGCTGTTAGGAACTGGGCCGCACAGCAGGAGGGGAGCAGCGGGAGAGCGAAGCTTCATCTGCCGCCCCGCGTCGCTCCCCATCCTTCGCATTACCGCCTGAACCAAAAAATATGGAACGCTTCAGGAATTTGCGTGTCATCCTTGCACAGGGGCCACGCTAATCTTCTCTGTATCGTTCCAATTCTAGTATATGTGCTGCCGAAGCGAGCGCTAAAGGCTTATTTTTTGCTCACGTACTGTGGCCTGAGTAGCAATTCAGAGCAGCTCCCTTCCGGGCAGTGATTCAGGAACCCAGGCTACTAGCATCTTACAGCTCTGCCGTCACCTGGCAATGGAAGACAGGGCTGGAGGGTCATGTACCAACTCTTAAATACTTCAAAGTCCAGATTGGCCAGAACTAGTCATGTGGCCAGAGGGACTGGGAAATGTGGAGCGCTCAGGTGTCTCTCCACATTTCCCATTCACGCTTGAATCCGTTCCAACTATTACTCCAGTAACACTGCTCCCTCAGTGTCTCCAGTGACCTCCAGGATCATCTCACTTCACTCAGCAGCCACAATGATTATTTCCTCTCTCTCAAAACACTTTCTTCTTTTGGCTTCTGGCTGATCACTCTCCTTTCAGGGTTCTCCTACCTCATGGACCACTCCTTCTAAGTCCTCTTTACAGTTCTTCTTACTGTTGAGGTACCAAGATTTCAGGTCTTGGATCTCTTTTCTGTCTTCATTCGATCCCTTGGTGATCTTATTCAGTCTCATGGTTTTAAATTTCACTGATACATTAATGATTCCAAATTTTATTCGCAGCCCTAATCTCTCTTCTGACTTCCAGAGGCACACACATTTAACTGTTTATTTGATGTTTGCCCTTGGATATCTTATAGTATCTCAAAGTTATATGTCCAAAACTGAGTTCCTGATCATCGCCTTAAAAAGTTGTTCATCCCAGAGTTTTCTCCATCTCAGTGAAAGACAATTTGATACTTCCAGTTATTTAGCAAAAAATCTTGGAGGCATCCCTTATGCCTCTCTTCTTCCCGTACCTCATATACCAAACCACCAGCAAATCTTGTCAGTTTTACTTCAGAATACAGGTACACCCAGCCAAATGTCTCTCATTAATCTTTGCCACATAGAATGCCTCTTGGTTTTTAATACACAGCTGTGGTAGCCAGCCTTCAAAATGGTCCCCAGTGATCCTCAACTCCCAGCATTCAAGTCTGTATACTCCCATCCCACACTGAGCAGAAGAAACCTATGTCACCAACAGGATCATGTGAAAATGACAATGTGTGACTTCTGAGGCTAGGTCATAAAAGACATTGTGGCTCCTGTTTGTTCTCTTGGATCACTCTCTCCAGGTGCAGCCATCAACCATCAGTTGTGAGGACACTCAAACAGCCCTGCATGTTGTGAGGGAAGGGTCAGCTGGCTGGGGCTAGTGGACATCTCCTTCTGAACAGTTCTCCAACCACTTGAAATGATGTAGTACCTCAATATCTTCAAGGCTAGTATCGGGGTCCAGCCAAAAGCCCTGTTTCTCGGGGAGGGGGAAGGGGTCAGGAAGCACAGAGATTGCCAGTCACTGCCCTCTGCCGGACCCCCGGGAGGGCAGGGGTGTCCGGCCGGGCCCGGACTGGTGGTGCAGGTTCACGGGACCACGGCCCCCTGCGGACGCAGACATGGCCACAGCACAGGCCACGCTCCCTCCCGCTGCCCCTTGCTCAGCTGCCGGCTCAGGAAGACACTCATGTGCTTTAAAGGCAACTCCAATCTACCTCTTGAAAATTGTTTCCTGCAATTCTGCCTTGCTTTCAAATCCTCTTCTTTGCCTTACCTCAATATATTTTTGGACGATAGTTATCATTTAGAACTCTGCAGGTTTGTGAATTGCAGTGCCCCGTAGCTCCATTTTTCAACTCGCCTTTTTGGGAGCTGGCCGCAAACCCGCAGGATTGCTTCAGGCCCTATTCTGGTTCTGGGGACAGGCTGAGCCTTTGGTTAATTCTTCTTCCTGATTGGAAATTAGAGTGACATGTGCTTGTCCAAACACCTAGAACTGGTCTCTCATTGGTTCCCCCTCTTCCAGTTCATCCTCCGGACAAATCGCAGACTGTACGAAACAGGCGGTTAAAGTTGCTGATTCTCCAAGTGGAGAGATTGTTAGTAAAGCGGCTGGAATTGCAAACCCGAGTACCAGGAGACGAAAAATGAGGTGCATTTTAGACATCTTTCCCGATCACACGCTGTACAGTCCTCTGGGTTTCCCATGCATCTTTTAGCTGTAGGAAGATTCCCTTGAACCTGGAGATTTGAGACCCATGGAATGGGTACCACGCAGTATTACTTTAAAAGGTCTGCATTTGCTCACCCAACCTCACCAATCCTCTCAGACCCAAGAGTGTCCAGCCTTAGGTCTCACCCAGCTGTGGTTCTAGATGTGGTCATTCCAGGTTGCATCACAGCCCCTGAATGAATTTTGTAAGTATTTCTTTCCCTATCTTTGTTTTTTTTTTAAATTTATTTTTATAATGGGGTTTAGCTGATTTTCACTGCTGTGTTTATGCCGCTTTACACACAATTGTTTCACTTACAAAGAGATATCAATAAATACTTTTTAAGATTCTTACTACTCAGATATATTCTTCTGCGGTGAATAGGGTGTGTTGAGTCCAGGTCATTGAGCAAGGAGTAGGTCTTGTCTATTACATATTTGGTTTATGGAACGGTATCTGTGCTAACTTCAAACTCTTGTTTTATGCATCACCCCACCTCACCTTCCCCCTTAAGCAGCCATAAGTTTGTTTTCTAAATGTGGGACTCTGTTCTGTTTTGTAATTCAGTTCATGTGTAGCAATTTTTACATTCCGTCTATAAGTGATACCTTATGATAAGTTTCTTTTTCTGTGTGACATATTATTTCACTTCGAATCATCATAACTAAATCCACTCATTATGCTGCCACTAGCCTTATGACATTGATTTCATGGCTGAGTGATGTTCCTTTGTACCTAAGTACCACAACTTTTTTATCCATTTTTCTCTTCCCTGGGATATGTAAGGTGTACCAAAGTCGAGGTTCTTGTAAACAGAGCAGCCCTCAACTTTGGGGTGCCTGTGTCTGGTTGATTTTTAGTTTTCCCAAGATGTACACCCATGTGTGGAAGTGCCGTATGCTCTGTGGCTCTGTTTTTTAGATGTTTTAGGAAACACCATACACTTCTCCAGAGTGCCCTTTGGCAATTTACATCCCGCCCATCAGCTTAACAAGGCTCCCTTTTCTCCCTGGCGTGTGCTTCATTTCTGGTTTTTATACTTATTCAGGATGGCCCTTTTGACTGTTGCGAGGTGAGATTTCTTTGTAGTGCTGATTTGCATTGCCCGCTTGTTTCATTGGGCAAAAAGGGCGTATGCGCTTTTTCCTGAAAAATGAGGTGCTTTTTAGAAACCTTTCCCGATCACACGGTGTACCATCTTCTGGGTTTCCCATGCATGTTTTAGCTGTAGGAAGATTCCCCTGAACCTGGAGATTTGGTACCATGGAATGGGTACCAGGCAGTATTACTTTAAAGGGTCTGCATTTGCTCACCCAACCTCACTAATCCTCTTAGCCCGAACAGTGTCCAGCCTTACGTCTCATCCTGCTGTGGGTCTAGATGTGTTCAATCCATGTTTCATCACAGCCCCTGAGCAAAAGTTGTAAGAATTTTTCTCTCTCACTGTTTTTTTTTTTAAAATATATTATTTTATTGGTTATAGCCGGTTTTCAATGCTCTGTTTCTTGCTGCTGTACATCCACTTGATTCACGTACAGAGAGACATCAATAACTTCTTCTTCAGATTCTTACCTGTCGTATATATTCTTTTCCGGTGACTTGCGTGTGCTGAGTGCAGTTCTTTGAGATACCGTGTAGGCCTTGTCAATTATCATTTTGGTATTTGGAACGGTATCTTTGCTAATTTCATCCTCCTGGATAATGCCTCACCCCTCCCCACGTTTCCCCTTTAGTAGCCTTATGTGTGTTTCCTACATATTTGACTATGCTCCTGTTTTGTAATTTAGTTCATGTGTAGCCATTTTTGATTCCACCTGTAAGTGATATCTTATGATATGTGTATTTTTCTTTCGACATATGTCACTTAGAATGATCGTACATAACTCTTCCCGAGTTGTTGCAACTGGCCTTATCTCATTGATTTCCTGACTGAGTAATATTCCACTCTACATAAGTACCACTTCTCTTTTATCCATTTTTTTCCTTCCAAGGACATTTAGGTTGTATCCAAGTCGAGGCTCCTTTAAACAGAGAGGCAGTAAACGTTGGGGTGCCTGTGTCCTGTCGATTTTTGTTCTTCCCAAAATATACGCCCATGAGTGCAAGTACCCTATGCTCTGTAGGTCATTTTTTAAGATGTTTTAGTAAACACAATACACTTCTCCAGAGTGGCCGTTGGCAATTTACATTTCCACTATCAGCCTCACAGGGCTCGCTTTTCTCCTCACCTTGTCCTGCATTTCTGGTGTTTACACTTTATGAGGCTGGCCCTTCCGACTGATGCGAAGTGATACCTCTTTGTAGTGTTGATTTGCAATGCCCACCTATTTGGTTGGTTAAAAAGGGTGTATGCCCTTTTGCTGAATATATTCAGAAAAAACGCATACCCCCTTTTTGGCCAACTGCATCGTTGGCGATGTTCAGCCCCTTTTCATGTGCTTTAATGGCGAGTCCTTTCTACCTCTTCAAATCCCTTTCCTGCAATTCTCCCTTGCTTACAAGTCCTTTTTGGTGACTTACCTCAAGACGTTTTTCGACAATGGATATTTTCAACTCTGCAGTTTCGTGAATTTTAGTGCCCCTGAGTTCCATTTTTCAACTTGTGTTTTTGGGAACTGGCCACAAAACAGCGGGATTTCCTCAAGCCCTATTCTGTTTCCGTGGGCAATCTTAGCCTTTGGTCAATTCGTCTTCCTGATTGGAAATTACAGTGACATGTGCCTGTCCCAACACCTAGGACTTGTCTCTCATGGTTTCTCATCCTTCCACTTCATCCTCTGGACAAATTCCAAACTATGCGCAACAGGATGTTGAAGGTGCTGACATCCCCAAGTGGGGGGGATTGTTAGGAAAGACGCTGGAGGCGTGAACCCATCTACCGGGAGATGAGGAGATGAGATGCCTTTTCCAAACTCTTCCCGATCAAATGTTGTACCACCTTCTGGGTGTCACAGGCGTGTTTAGGAAGGGTCCCGTGCATGTAAGGAGAACACCAGGGATTTTTCCAAATCACTGTCTCCCCGAACCCCAAAGTGGGGAAATTTTAAGCTATGGCTACATGTATGTTCATTAAGGGCCTTGGGCAGTAGGCAGAGTCCGAACTTAAGATGATTGAAGTCTTCAGGGTCAGAAGCGCTCACCATCGGCCTCCCTTAGGTTACATTTTATCTGTCGTTGATAGATGATGTCGATAAAAATGTCTATTCTTTTTCAGATTATTTCACCTTATAGGTTATTATAAAATATTGAGTGTAGCTCCCTGTGCTATACAGTAGTTCCTTGTTGAGGATCTACTTTATACACGGCAGTGTGTATGTGTTAATCCCAAACTGTTAATTTGTACCTCCTTCCATCTTTCCCCTTTGGTAATAATAAATTATAAGATTTTATGCTTCTCAGAAATGGGGGAGCTGAAAGAGAGGTATCATTTTCAATGGAAAAGCATTCAAAACAATATTGAAGCTTCAGCCAAGATTATTAGATGTACATCCTTGGAAAGAAATCATTTCATTTCTCTAATGTTGACCTGACAAATAAGACAAAGCCCTTCACTGAACTTGCTTATAATAAAGTGATGGAAATATCAAATGGAAGTGTTGGAAACATCTTATTTTACCCGAGCCTTATACACTGCTCTACGTTAATTACAGTTTGGCTCACACATCTGTTCATTGAACTTACAATGTTCTCAATTTCTGTTACTGATCCTGCAGAGTGGGCCCCACCAAGGGTCCCCTGCCCAGTGTCATTGGAGACAAGAGAACGAGACTGAGTTTGGTTCAAAAGCAAAGGAAACTTTATATTTTGATCAGAGAACGGAGAGGTGAGAGCGTGCGCGCCCCCGCGGGCTGTGGGCCGGGCTGCTGTGTAGGGATCCCGGCAGCGTCAGCGGGACGGAAGGGGCGGAGCTCTCGAGGGCGGGCCGGGTTGGCTGGAGCTCAGGCTCCATGTCGCGGAGTCTGCACGGGGCCCTGCGAGCTGAGGTGTCGGCCCAGCCATTTTGCACTAGGAAATCGGGTCTGAAGTGCTGGGTGTGGCACCTCTGCATGTGGAAACCTAAGAGCAAGTTAAATTAGACAAAGCACAAAGGAAAAAAAGGTGAGACTTTATTTTATTGCCCAGATTCTCTTTTTATCTCCCAGGAATTTTAATGGGCTTTGCCGGTGACAAACCCCTCCTCTGCCTTTTGTCCCCTTCCTCATTGTTGGGGCGCTGAGGGTGCAGACCCCTCTTCTGTAACTGCTTTGTGCTGAGTTGGGAGTCCTCATACCCGGGGGGAGGGGCAGAACTTCTCCCCGGCAGCCTCCAGGTGAGGCTGATTGTCCCCAGGCCTCCTGCCTCACTGCTCGTCCGCCTGAGCCCCAGCATTTGAAGTGTTATAGTTCTAATGACCTTTAAGGGTGCAGGAAAGAGATGCGCAGAGACGCTGGGGGGGCCGGTTTTACCCCGCCCACATTTTTTTGGCCACCTTAGGCAGACGGTTTCTGCCAGCCTAGATGCTCTGACCAGTAGTCTGCGCTTTCTTCAATTAGGCCCCTGAATTAACGTACAATCAGCACCAGGTGTCAGAGCCCTGTCTGCTCAACTCCCAGACAGTCCAGGGCCGGTGGTGATCCAGGCCCATGACGGCCACTGAGTCAACGGCCTTTTCAAGTAGCCAGGAGTCCAGCCGGTCTCATTGGCCGCCATCACCGCGGTGTCTGTAGGCTTTTTTACGGTGACAGCGTTATTTACTGTTCCCCCGCCAAGCTTATTAGCTCCCCTCTGGGTGCAGTAAGTCCTGCAAG
The DNA here is from genome assembly GCF_002837175.3 of Physeter macrocephalus. Taxonomy (NCBI): domain Eukaryota; kingdom Metazoa; phylum Chordata; class Mammalia; order Artiodactyla; family Physeteridae; genus Physeter; species Physeter macrocephalus. Next base: position 44,646,357 of record NC_041224.1, read on the forward strand.
CAGTAGTCTGATCTTTTGGGGCACACTCTTGTTGTTTTCTGAGAGAAGCTCCAGGTCAAGTGATGGTCACACGAGTCGTCATGGGGGTCCGTTGCCCCAGATTGTCTCTCTGGAAGTTGGAGTTGGAGGGCCTCCTCACTCGAGGTCAGTGTGCCCACGAAGCGATCCCTGCAACTTCAGGGCATGGTGGGTGGTTAGGATCACCACGTGGGGTCCTTTTCCCTTAGGAGGGAGCTGGCCTTGCGGGCTGTTGATTTCCAGGTTTTTAGATACCCCCAGTATCATGGACGGATGGGGCGGCAGGCCAAGCCCTTGGTGACCGTACTTCCTCGTACTTGGAGGGCATTCTTGCGTTGTTCCATTTCAAGTGGTTCCAGTTTTTGCACTAATACTCCAAGGGTGATTCACCTTCGATGGGGAATGTAAACTTCAAAGGGTTTAGCTAAATTAGGGAGGTCCAGGGCAAGGGTCTGAATTGACTGCTCTTTCCATTCTTGAAAGGCCGCTTCTGGATTCTATTCAAAAGGATCATCATCTTTTCCTTTCAGTGTTTCATATAGAGGCCCAGCTATTAGACTGTACTTAGGGATCCAGATGCAGCAAAGCCTGGCCTCCCCAGGAACCCCTAAGCTGTCTTCTAGTTTTAGAAGGGGTAAGGCTGCAAATGGCTTCTTCCCTTTCCTGGGATGGGCTTCTCCGACCTTCTGTGAGAATGAAGCCCAGGCAGGTCACCTTAGTCTGTGATATTTGAGCCTTTTTGTTGGACACCTTCTATCCTTTATTGGTGAGGTAGTTCAGAGACCCCTTAGTAGGGCTGGCGATCAGAATGTCATCTGCATATTGAAGGAGGGTTCCCTTCTCCAGAGGTAGAACTTTTAGGTCTTTAGCTAACGTTTCCCCAAAGATGGTGTGGGAATTTTTGAACCCTTGGGGCAGGACGGCCCCAGCAGTATTGTTTTCGATGTATGTTGAGTCCTGCCAATCACAAGCCAAAATTTCTTGTGACTCTGGGACTAATGGAATACAGAAGAAGGCATCATGTAAGTCTAATACAGAATAGGATGTCCTGGTGGATGGTAGAATGACCAGCAGCGTGTAGGAATTAGAAACTACTGGATGTATATCCTCGGTGGCTTCACTGACTGTCCTGACGTACTTTACCAGGTCCCCAGTAGCCCACGGGGCTCTCATAATCAGGGCCCTCTGAAGGTATGGAGCTCACCTGGACAAGTACCCAGCAGCCCACGGGGCTCTCGTGGTCAGGCCCCTCCCAGGATATGGAGCTCACCTGAGTAGTACCCCAGCAGGGCTGGGCACAAAGGAACCGTGCACATAGCCCTCATTGCAGAGCACTCCCAGCTCACCTGTCAGTCACAGCTGACACAGAGCACCTCAGTGCAGGACTTGAACTAACAAATGGCAGCTCCGACATGTCTGTGACCCTGGGCTTCACTCTGTGCGACCTCCCTCCACCTGATCTTCCAGAGGCTTCCACTGCAGCCGGGGCACCAGGCCTCTGTCTCCACCCACCACCCATCCTCTCCCTGACTCCTGGGTTCCTCTCATTAGGAGATGGTCTTCTTGAAGTTTTCTCCCACTCATGGACCAGACAAAATGGTTAGAAAACAAGCCAGAGCTGCAGCCCCTCGTCTATCCTGACTCTCAGGACCCTACATCTGTTCCTTGGACCTGGCCGGTGCAGCAAGGCCCATTTTCTGCAACTGTGAGCCCATGAGGGGCGAGGATTGGCTGACCTGGGCAGACTGACACTGCCGGCCAGCCCTCCCCAGGTGTGCCTGGGCTGAGGTCAATATAAACACTGCTCCAGGCAGCAAGAGCCCCTGCAGCTGTGCCTGATGCCATATTCTCTGCCCCGTCAGCAGTCTCGGGGCTGGGCTGGTGGGAGGGAGAAGGGCCCACGGCTCTGTGGGTGGCCTGGTGTGAGTGGGGCTCTGCTGGACTTTCTGCAGGAGTTGCCCGGCTGCCACCTGCTAAAGAAGAGGATGTGTCACCCATACCTGCAGCTGGAATTTCTCCCAGGGCAGAGGTGAGGAAGGAAAAAAGCAGTGGGGGCCGGGACAGGAGGGGTACGTCAGGCAGGGAAATGGAAAGCTTCCAGAAGAGCGCCCGGGGCCAGGACCATCCTGGCTGGCCTGCAGGCCCCAAGTCGGCCTGCGTGCTGTGGCTGGTGTGGCTCCACGGCCCTTCCTCTAGGCTTTCAAGCCCTTGCAGACATTCAGGTGTTTTCCCTGGGAAGGGTGGGAACAGTTCAGCAGCAGCTGGCCTGGGGCTCAGCTCACGTTTACTCAAAGACGCCTCCTCACGGTCCCCCAACTTTTTAATGAGGACGCTCCTTGCGGGGGCGCTGCTGGCTGCATGGGAGACGACTCCCCACCTCCGACCAATTTCAGAATTGTTTACCACTGGAGCAAGTGCCCTGATAGGGTTTTCCTCTGTATGACCAGTGGGTTCTGTTTTTTTTCTTTTTTGGTTCAAGGTAGGTTTTATTCCTCTTTCTGTATTTATAGATATAAGCATGGAAATAATTCATTCATATAAATACGTCTATGGGAAGGAACAAACTTTTTCTTCTGTTTTATTTTTAAAATAATTTTTAAATTTTTAACATAATTTTATTTATTTTTTTATACAGCAGATTCTTATTGGTTATCTATTTTATACATATAAGTGTGTGTGTGTGTCAATCCCTGTCTCCCAATTCATACCACAACCACCACCCCTGCCACTTTCCCCCCTTGGTGTCCATACATTTGTTCTCTACATTTGTGTCTCTATTTCTGCCTTGCAAACCGGTTCATCTGTACTGTTTTTCTAGGTTCCACATGTATGCGTTAATGTACGAT
>NC_041224.1:44649396-44650684 GCF_002837175.3 Physeter macrocephalus
GAACATTGTGGTGAATGTGTCTTTTTGAATTATGGTTTCCTCTGGGTATATGCCCAGTAGTGGGATAGCTGGGTCATATGGTAATTCTATTTTTAGTTTTTTAAGGAACCTCCATACTGTTCTCCATAGTGACTGTATCAATTTACATTCCCACAAATAGTGCAAGAGGGTTCCCTTTTCTCCACACCCTGTCCAGCATTTGTTTGTAGATTTTCTGATGATGCCCATTCTAACTGGTGTGAGGTGATACCTCATTGTAGTTTTGGTTTATATTTCTCTAATAATTAGTGATGTAGAGCAGCTTTTCATGTGCTTCTTGGCCATCTGTATGTCTTCTTGGGACAAATGTCTGTTTAGGTCATCTGCCCATTTTTGGATTGGGTTGTTTGTTTTTTTACTGTTGAGCTGCATGAGCTGTTTATATATATTGGAGATTAATCCTTTGCCATTTGCTTCATTTGAAAATATTTTCTCTGATTCTGATGGTTGTCTTTTCATCTTGTTTATGTTTTCCTTTGCTGTGCAGAAGATTTTAAGTTTCATTAGGTCCCATTTTTTAATTTTTGTTTTTATTTCCATTTCTGTAGGAGGTGGGTCAAAAAGGATCTTGCTGTGATTTATGTCATAGAGTGTTCTGCTTATGTTTTCCTCTAAGAGTTTTATAGTGTCTGGTCTTACATTTAGATCTCTAATCCATTTTGAGTTTATGTTTGTGTATGGTGTTAGGGAGTGTTCTAATTTCATTCTTTTACATGTAGCTGTCCAGTTTTTCCAGCACCACTTACTGAAGACACTGTCTTTTCTCCATTGTATACCCTTGCCTCCTTTGTCATAGAATAGTTAACCATAGGTACGTGAGTTTATCTCTGTGTTTTCTATCCTGTTCTATTGATCTATATTTCTGTTTTTGTGTCAGTACCATATTGTCTTGATTACTGTAGGTTTTTAGTATAATCTGAAGTCTGGAAGTCTGATTCCTCCAGCTCCTTTTTTTCCCCTCAAGACTGCTGTGGCTATTCTGGGTATTTTGTGTCTCCCTACAAATTTTAAGATTTTTTGTTCTAGTTCTGTAGAAAATGCCACCAGTAATTTGATAGGGATTGCATTGAATCTGTAGATTGCTTTGGGTAGTATAGTCATTTTCACAATATTGATTCTTCTAATCCAAGAACATGGTATATGTCTCCATCTGTTTATATCATCTTTGATTACTTTCATCAGTGTCATATTTTTCTGAGTATAGGTCTTTTACTTCCTTAGGTAGGTTTATTCCTAGGTATTTTATTCT
>NC_041224.1:44651026-44652075 GCF_002837175.3 Physeter macrocephalus
GGTATCATGTCATCTGCAAACAGTGACAGTTTTACTTCTTCTTTTCCAATTTGTATTCCTTTTATTTCTTCTTCTTCTCTGATTGCTGCGGCTAGGACTTCCAAAACTGTGTTGAATAATAGTGGCGAGAGTGGACATCCTCGTCTTGTTCCTGATCTTAGAGGAAATGCTTTCAGTTTTTCACCATTGAGAATGATGTTTGCTGTGGGTTTGTCATATATGGCCTTTATTATGTTGAGGTAGTTTCCCTCTATGCCCACCCTCTGCAGAGTTTTAATCATAAATCGGTGTTGAATTTTCTCAAAATCTGTTCCTGCATGTATTGAGATGATCATATGGCTTTTATTCTACAATTTGTTATTATGGTGTATCACATTGATGGTTTAGTGTATATTGAAGAATCCTTGCATCCCTGGGGTAAACCCCACTTGATCATGGTGTATGATCCTTTTAATGTGTTGTTTGATTCTGTTTACTAGTATTTTGTTGAGGATTTTTACATCTATATTCATCATTGATATTGGTCTATAATTTTCTTTCCTTGTAGTATCTTTGTCTTGTTTTGGTATCAGCATGATGGTGGCCTCACAGAATGAGTTTGGGAGCGTTCCTACCCCTGCAATTTTTTTAAAGAGTTTGAGAAGGTTGGGTGTTAGCTCTTGTCTAAATGTTTGATAGAATTCACCTGTGATGCCATCTGATTCTGGGCTTTTGTTTGTTGGAAGATTTTTAATCACAGTTTCAATTTCATTGCTTGTGATAGGTTTGTTCATATTTTCTGTTTCTTCCTGGTTCAGTCTTGGAAGGTTATCTTTTTCTAAGAATTTCTCCATTTCTTCCAGGTTGTCCATTTTATTGTCATAGAGTTGCTTGTAGTAGTCTCTTATGATGCTTTGTGGTGTCTGTTGTAACTTCTCCTTTTTCATTTCTAATTTTATAGATTTGAGTCTTCTCCCTCTTTTTCTTGAGTCTGGCTAAAGGTTTATCAATTTTGTTTATCTTCTCAAAGAACCAGCTTTTAGTTTTATTGATCTATGCTATTGTTTTCT
>NC_041224.1:44652409-44658744 GCF_002837175.3 Physeter macrocephalus
AAGTCCCCCACTATTATTGTGTTACTGTCAATTTCCTCTTTTATAGCTGTTAGCAGTTGCCTTATATATTGAGGTGCTCCTATGTTGGGTGCATATATATTTATAATTGTTATATCTTCTTCTTGGATTGATCCCTTGATCATTATGTAGTGTCCTTCCTTGTCTCTTGTAACACTCTTTATTTTAAAGTCTATTTTATCTGATATGAGTATTGCTACTCCAGGTTTCTTTTGATTTTCATTTTCATGGAATATATTTTTCCATCCCCTCACTTTCAGTCTGTATGTGTCCCTAGGTCTGAATTGGGTCTCTTGTAGACAGCATAGATATGGGCCTTGTTTTTGTATCCATTTAATGAGCCTGTGTCTTTTGGTTGGAGCATTTAATCCACTCACGTTTAAGGTAATTATCAATATGTAAGTTCCTATTACTGTTTTCTTAATTGTTATGGGTTTGTCTTGGCGGGTCCTTTTCTTCTCTTGTGCTTCCCACTTAGAGAAGTTCCTTTAGCATTTGTTGTAGAGCTGGTTTCGTGGTGCTGGATTCTCTTAGCTTTTGCTTTTCTCTAAAGCTTTTGATTTCTCTGTCTAATCTGAATGAGATCCTTGCTGGGTGGAGTACTCTTGGTTGTAGTTTCTTCCCTTTCATCACTTTAAATTTATCATGCCACTCCCTTCTGGCTTGTAGCTTTGCTGCTGAGAAATCAGCTGTTAACCTTATGGGATTTCCCTTGTATGTTATTTGTCATTTTTGCCTTGTTGCTTTCAATAATTTTTCTTTGTCTTTAATTTTTGTCAATTTGATTACTATGTGTCTTGGCAATTTTCTCCTTTGGTTTATCCTGCCGGGGACTCTCTGCGCTTCCTGGAATTGGGTGGCTATTTCTTTTCCCATGCTAGGGAAGTTTTCAACTATAATCTCTTCAAATATTTTCTCAAGTCCTTTCTCTCTCTCTCCTCCTTCTGGGACCCCTATAATGCAAATGTTGTTGTTTTTAATGTTGTCCCAGATGTCTGTTAGGGTCTTCATTTATTTTCATTATTTTTCTTTATTCTGTTCCATGGCAGTGATTTCCACCTTTCTGTCTTCCAGGTCACTTATCCATTCTTCAGCCACAGTTATTCTGCTACTGATTCCTTCTAGTGTATTTTTCATTTCAGTTATTGTATTGTTCATCTCTGTTTGTTCCTTAATTCTTCTAGGTGTTGTTCCTTAATTCTTCTATGTCTTTGTTAAGCATTTCTTGCATCTTCTCGATTCTTGCCTCTATTCTTTTTCCAAGGTCTTGGATCATCTTCACTATCATTATTCAGAATTCTTTTTCTGGAAGGTTGCCTATCTCCACCTCATTTCATTGTTTTTCTGGGGTTTTATCTTGTTCCTTGATATGGTATAAAGTCCTCTGCCTTTTCATTTTGTCTATGTTTCTGTGAATGTTGTTTTCCTTCCACAGGCTGCAGAATTGTAGTTCTTCTTGCTTCTGCTGTCTGTTCTCTGGTGGATGAGTCTATCTTAGAGGCTTGTGCAAGCTTCCTGTTGGAGGGACCGGTGGTGGGTAGAGCTGGGTGTTGCTCTGTTGGGCAGAGCTTTAATCCGCTTGTCTGCAGATTAAATAAAAGTTTAATGAAAAGTTTAATCCGTTTGTCTGTTAATGCATGGGGCTGGGTTCCCTCCCTGTTGGTTGTTTGGCCTGAGGCAACCCATCACTGGAGCCTACCTTGCTCTTGGTGGGGCTAATGGCAGACTCTGGGAGGGCTCACACCAAGGAGTATTTCCCAGAACTTCTGCTTCCAGTGTCGTTGTCGCCACAGTGAGCCACAGCCATACCCCGCCTCTGCAGGAGACCCTCTAAAACTAGCAGGTAGGTCTGGTCATTCTCCTATGGGGTCACTGCTCCTTCCCCTGTGTCCTGATGTGCACACTACTCTGTGTGTGCCCTCCAAGATTGGAGTCTCTGTTGAGACTCTGAGTCTCTGACTGTAGTTGAGACTCTGAGACTCTGAGTGGAGTCACACAGACTCTGGGTCATATGAAGCTTCGATGCTTTGTGGTTCTAGAAATCCTATAGGAGATGGTCCATAGCAGGTGAAGCTAATGCTGTCAGTAGAGGTGCTGAAGCCACAGATCTGCAGATCCTACTAGAGGTGCCGATGTACATACAGGACAAAATCAGCTCGTGTTAATGTAGTTCAGATACATTTAAGATGAATGCAGTCATGTTAATGCCTAACATAATCTATCTTACGCCTCTCCTCATGGACCCCCTCCTCAGTTTCTGAGGCTCCTGTAAGTCATGTACAGGGGAATGGAGAGTGGGCTCTGTCCAGTCTGAGCCCTGACTTACCCTGTATGTATCTTAGGATACTTTGTATTTCTGTGGTGTCTGTTGTAATGTCATCTCTTTCATTCTGATTTATTTGGGCCCTTTCCTTTAAAAAAACATACTACTGTTGTCTTTTATTCTTTACAGAAGTTTAATAAGTGTTTGATCTACTACCCTTACTCTATGTATGCTTTTTGCAGTGAGATTTTAACTTTTGTTTGTTTTCTTGTTGCTATCCATAATTAGTGAGACTTCTTTTAAGCTACCTTCAAAATTGCTTATAAAGCTGCTTTATTAGTGATGACAGAGCCTTAATGGATGTCGTGTTCTGGTTGTAAATTAGAATGCAATGTGCCAGCAAAAAGCCCCTTAAGTTTATGTCTCATTACTTCTTGTTCATAGTTTTAATTTAATTTAATTTTTTATCAGAGAAAATATGATTACAATGTTTTTTCTTCTAAGTGTGCAAGATGTGGTTCTTTTATGCATATACAATATCTATTCTTCTTCGGATCCTTTTCTCATGAAGGTTATGGCACAAGGTTGAGTAGTCTTCTCTTGGTTTTTGGTAGGTCTTTGGTGATTATATATTTCACATGTGTTTCTATATCTCTATTAACCCCAATATCCTAATGTATCCAATGCTCGAACATTTCCATTTGGTGAACCATAAGTTTCTTTAATGAATCTGTGCTTGCCTGTCTCTGTGGAAATATCTTCATTGGTATCCATTTTTAGCTAACACCTGTGAGTGATAGTATAGGATATGTCTTTTGCTTTCTGACTTAGTACAATTTGCCTGATTACCTCTAGAATCATCTATGTTGCTGCAAATGACATTGTTTCATTTTTTCCCTAGCTAATATTCCATCTGTACATACTCAAGTATACAATTTGCCTGATTACCTCTAGAATCATCTATGTTGCTGCAAATGACATTGTTTCATTTTTTCCCTAGCTAATATTCCATCTGTACATGTACAAGTTCCTCTTTGTCCACTCACCTCTTGATGGACTTTTTGGTTGCCTCCATGTCTTGGCTATTGTAATACTGCTGCAATGCAGTTTTGCCTGCCTCTGTCTTTCCTATTGTGCCTTCTTAGGTTATAGGCCCAGGAGTGAACCTGCTGTATCATATGGTAGCTCAATGTTTACCTTTTAAGGCACCTCCATTCTGTTCTCATTAGTGGCTCTTTCCAGGTTATGTCCCACTGAAAGTTGAGGGTATGCATTTCTCCACAACAACTTCGGCATTTATTGTTTGTAGATTTCTTGATCATGGTTATTCAGAGTGATGTGAGCTGATACCTCTTCGTGGTTGAATTTGAATGTGTTTCATAATCTGTTGAAATTAAGCTTTAAGACATGTCCTTTTTCATTTTCAAACTGTGATTACAGCTTAGTTCTTCAAAGTATTTTCTTAAAGTCTGTGTCACATTTTGAAATTTTTTGGCCATTACCTCCCTCAAGACATTTTTTTTTGTGTGTGTGGTATGCGGGCCTCCCTCTGTTGTGGCCTCTCCCGTTGCGGAGCACAGGCTCCGGACGCGCAGGCTCAGTGGCCATGGCTCACGGGCCCAGCCGCTCCGCGGCATGTGGGATCCTCCCAGACCGGGGCGCGAACCCGGTTCCCCTGCATCGGCAGGCGGACGCGCAACCACTGCGCCACCAGGGAAGCCCCCTCAAGACATTTTGAGGGCAATTTCATTTACAGCCCCGCAGTACTTGTTCGTATGAAGTGACCATTAGCACAGGCTTTAAATTGCTTTTGCAGGTAAGAGCTAGAGGGAGACAGCCTTTCTACGTTCCCCACGCTGTTACTAGGGAAACAGACCTTGCAGCCAGTGGTGTTCCTTGGTTATAAATTAGAGTGCAATGTGCCCTGATAAACCGCCAAAAGATTATGTCTCCTTACTTATGTTTGTTTTTTAACTTTAAGTTATATTTTTTATTGGAGTAATATTCCATTGTGTACATGGACCAGTTCTTCTGGGTGCATTCCTCTGTTGATGGACATTTTAATTTCTTCCAAGTGTTGGCTATGGTAAATATTGCTGGAGTGCAGGATTTCCAGTCTGTGACTTTTTGATTCTCATTTTCTCAGGTGATAGGCCCAGCAGTGGGTGTTCTTCATTGAATGCTACCTCAGTGTTTACCTATTCAAAGCACCTCCACTGTGTTTTCATTAGTGGCTCTTACCACATCCCCTTTAGAACCGAGGCTACGCATTTCTCCACAATCCCTTCAGAATTTATTGCTTACAGCACTTCTGCTGAAGGCCATTCTGACTGGTGTGAACTTATAGGTTTTTGTAATTTGGATTTGCATGTCTTTAAAAATTCCTAAAATTCATCATTTTTCCATGCCTTTTTCTTACCTGTTAAAAAAAAAAGAAAAAAGTGTGAGTACAATATACCTCTTGAAATCGTCTCCTTGGAAGGATGCTCTCTTTTGAATTCTGTCGATTATCGACCCCAGGATTTTTTTGGAGGGCAGGTGTCATTTACAGACCTGCAAGTTTGGTGAATATTTAGTGACCATTACCACTGGGTTTAAAGCTGCTGTTGTGTGAAATGGCCACAAGAAGGCAGCATTTCTTCATTCCCAAATCTGGGTACTAGGGCAACAGAGCCTTTCTGGAAGTCCTGTTCCTGGGTTGTAAATTAGAATGGAATGTGTCAGGAGAAACCCGCATAAGTTTGTCTCATTACTTCTTGGTTTTTAAAATTTTTTTAATCAGGGTAATGATTAGAATATTGTTTGTCTTAGGTGTACACAATCTGGATCATTTGTACATTATATATGTTTATTCATGTACAGATCCTCTTCCCATGTAAAATATTACAGAGTGTTCCAAAGACCTCCTTTGCAATATGGTCAGTCTTTTTGTTATATGTATTTAATATGTATTTGTATACATATGGTAACTCTAATCTTAATTTATCCATTACCCCCACCTTTCTTTTTAGATAAGCATAGTTGTTTCTCTAAGTCTGTGAGTGTCTTTCTGTGTGGTAATATATTCATTTGTGTCAGTTATTAGATAACACCAATAAGTGATATCATAGGATATAGGTCTTTTGCTTGCCAACTTACCTCATGTTCTGTGATCATCTCCAAGCTCATCTATGGTGCCTCAAATAGCAGTGTTTCATTGTTTTCCATGGCTAATATTTCATTGTGTACATGGACAACTTCTTTATCCATTCATCTGTTGATGGACATTTAGGTTGCTTCCATGTCTTGGCAATTGTGAATAAGGCTGCAATGCAGCTTTTGCAGCCCGGGTCTCCTCGATTCTGGTCTTCTCAGGTGAGAGGCCCTGAGGTGCACCTTCTGTATTGAATGGTAGCTCAATTAAGGTTTTTAAATGCAGCTATTTTCTTTTCCCATTATTGCCTGTTACCACTTTACTTCTCACCAGCAGGTAGAGGGTACACAGTTCTCTAAAACCCCTTCAGCATTTATTGTTTGTACAATTTTTGCTGATGGTCAGTCGACTGGGGTGAGTTAAAACCTTTTGTAGATTAGATATGCATGAGTCTAATAATTCCGGAGGTTGAGCTTTTATCAATTTTCCATTTTTTAAAAGGAAAATTTATTTTTAAAGGTGAGGAAAACTTACCTCTTCATACTATCTTCTTAAGAAAGTAGCCTGTTTTGAATTTTTTTGTCCATTCCCTACCTCAGCACAATTTTTGAGGGCAGGTGTCCTTTACAGCCCTGAGTCCTTGTGAATGTTAAGTGACCATTAGCTGTGGGTTTAAAGCCGCTCTTGCGGGAAACAGACACAAGGCAGCAGCATTTCTCCTTTACCAAATCAGGTTACTAGGACAACAAATCCTTAATGGAAATTGTGTTCTAGGTTGTAAATTAGAATGGAATGTGCCAGGAAAAAGCCCTTTATGTTTATGTCTCATTACTTCTTGTTAGTAGTTTTTATTTTTTATTACAGCAAATTTGATTGAAATGTTTTGTATGTTAAAGGTGTGCAAGATGTGGTTCTTTCACA
>NC_041224.1:44659244-44668218 GCF_002837175.3 Physeter macrocephalus
AAGTAATCAGTGATGTAGCTTTGTCAAAGTTAAATCAGAGGCTAAAATCCGGTATACCACGAAGGCATATCAATTTCATCTAGGCTCTCAAGATACAACATCACCAATTATGGAAGAACATTTACATTTTCATCATCACACATTAATAGGGATTTTTAAAAGAAGTTCTCCTGTCCTCTATATTATTTCACTACTATTGAAAACTAAACTAACTCATATACATACAATAGATGCACAGGTAGAGAAAATGTGAACAATTTACCATCCATTATTGTAATCTTAATTGCCCTATCATCATTGTGAATCCTTTACATGATACATGAAATCAGTAACTCTTCCCAAACCATAAAAACGATGGGTCAGTAATGATACTGAAGCTACAAGTACACAGATTATAAAGATTTAAATTTTGACTCCTCTGTAATCCCCACATCAGGGCTAAAACCAGGAGAATAATGACTAATAGAAGTCAACAACCGCGGAGTTAGAGATAGTCATTGAATATTAGTTTCATCTGAAATTGTTGTACACTCCTGAGCTGTTCCTTCTCAGGCCTACAAAGGGCTGCCATCCCAGGACGCCTAAATTAAAGAATATTAATAGCAACAGGGCCAGGCCTATGCTGTGGACAATGATCAGTAGAGGTCACTTTCCTGAGTTCAAAGACAGGACAGAAGGATAGGACTGAGATATGGGGTGAATCTGGAGACCATGGGAATGCACTCTCCAAGCTCCAGGATAGGAATCGGGCCTCTGGGGTCCCAGGCCACCCACCATGCCCTCCCGAGCAGGATACAACATTCCCTGTCAGTGATGAGGCAACCTAGCACTTGTCACGCCCCGATGTTGTGTCCTATGTGGGCACCATGCTCTTGGGACCTCACCCCACACTCTGCAGGTCCATGATCCAGGGTCCTTCGTGCCTCAGGAGAAGAGCCCACACAGCAAGCAGTTCCCTCCCCAACCAGCAGGAGGAGGGGAGGAGAGCAGGGGCACCAGGGCAATCTCACTCAGACCACAACACCCAGCAGGCCTAAAAAGAGCTGCTATCCCAGGATGCCTAAATTAAAGAATCTTAATACCAACAGGACCAGGCCTATGCTGTGGACAAGAGAGATCATTTTCCTGAGTTCAAAGACAAGACAGAGGGACATGGCTGAGATGTGGGGTGAATCTGGAGACCAGGCGGATGCAGTCTCCAAGGTCCAGGATAGGAATGGGGCCTCTGGGGTCCCAGGCCACCCACCACGCCCTCCCGAGCAGGATCTTGGCAACATTCCCTGTCAGTGATGAGGCAACCTAGCACTTGTCATGCCCCGATGTTGTGTCCTATGTGGGCCCCATGCTCTGGGGACCACATCCCACACTCTTCAGGTCCATGCTACAGGGTCCTTCATGCCTCAGGAGTAGAGACCACACAGCAAACTGTTCCCTCCCCAACCAGCAGGAGGAGGGGAGGAGAGCAGGGGCACCAGGGGAATCTCACTCAGACCACAACACCCAGGGGTGCCAGTGGGGACAGTGATGATGCAGATGAGGCACAGACCAAGAGATGGGACCAGAGGACACAAAAGGCACCTGGTCAGGTCCTGGCTCAACTGCACCCCAGAAACCTTTGTCCCTCATACACCCCCTTCCTCATACACCCCCCCCCTTAAATGCAGATTCTTCAGATGCAAACAGGCAGAGCTTCAGATTGAATGTCAGCTCTTCCAAAATGACCCGTCAGCAAACACTGCAGGATTCCGCTCCAGTGGGGGCCCTGGAGTCGACAACTCAGGGACTGAAGTGGATATCGGGGCCAGGGCCAGTGGGAGGGGATGGGGAGGGAGACTTTCATGGTTGTGGAATTTTGGTTTTGCAAGATGAAAAGTTCTAGGCATGGTGGTGATGGCTCCACGAGAAAGTGAATAGATCTGATGCCTCACAAACGTGCACTTAAAATGGTGACGATGGTAAACGCTATGTGACGTGTGTTTTATTTCACTTAAAATAAATTCATAAAATAATGTCTTTTTAAATGAGATTCCATTTCGACTCCCGTTCATCACAAATGTCAGAGGCCCAGACACAGTCCCCTACCTTAGGGGCCATCACGGTACCCTCACATAGCACATGGGAGACCATTCTCAGGAGGGCCTAGTCTGTGCTCACCTCACCTCTGCCCAGGGAGACCCAGGCAGTGCTGACCCCCATAGATTAGACATATGATATACTATGATATTCATAGGACACCACCGAACGTTGTCACTCACCAGAACACAGAGCAGCAACCCACGCAAACATGCATGACCTCATATGAATGTGACAAGTTCAAGGGAAGAAAAGGAACCACAGGTTAATCAGGGAAACACCCTTAATGCAGAGGTTGGAAATCTCAAAGGGGAAAAGACACACTGCAGGCAAAGAGCACATAGGGGTTTCCCCATACATGTGACCCTGACGCATGCAGATGTGGTGAGACCCGTACAGTCCCCGCACCCTATAGCTGGGGTCGCACATCCACACTCACCACGGTGACCCACCTCCCCAGACGCAGAACCTAAAGTCACACGTTATCTCTCAACAGGTGACCCCTCCTACCCAGACCCCTCCACCCGGGTCACATGTCCACAGTCCCAGGGTGAACCGCCCTCCGCAGACTCCACCAACTGGGGTCACACGTGCACATTCTCCAGGGTGACCTCACCCCCCCAGACCCTGCACCTGGGGTCACACATCCCCTTTGTCAGGACACCATGGCTCTGCTCTTGGCTCCCTAATGTGGAAACAAGCTGGGTTCCTGGGACCTCCTGGGATGGGAAAAAGTGTAAGGTGGGTCTCCTCTCCCCACACTTGTCCCACAGAAGTCCTCCTCTTTTCACTTTGGTTCTGTGCGATTTTACCTCTTTTTAAAGCTTTCAAGCTAGAGTTGAACACATTACTTGGTTCTGGCAGGTGCAGTCCTTTCTTGTCTCCCTTACTTGTTGAGAAAACTCACAGGACAGCACGGCTGAAAGCCGAAGGGCAGCTCTGGATCCTGCTGAGTAGGGACGGCAGACAGGAAGGAGAGCTCAGCAGCAGCCTCAGCTGTTGCCCATCGGCCTTTTGCCCGATCTGCCTGCCCTGCAATCAATTCACCAGCTAAACCTGCCTCCCTACGCACCATGCACGTGCTGGCAAATTGGAATAATCGGCAGGTAGCCCTCCTGAGGATTCTCCACGAGCCCCAGGGAAGGTGAACCTTGCAGGAATAAAGACTAAGGCCCCGACCATAGCACTGACCCTTGGGAGGACCAGGTCACCACACTCAGAAGAGAGGGTGGTACCTAGACAAGCCCACCTCAGCTCCAGACCCCAGATATCTAAGCACTGACCTTCTGATGCAGTCACGGAGCTTCCCAGTACTGAGGCCAGGCTGGGTTTCTACCCAGGTCCCCATACTCCTAGCGTACACAGAACATGGTCAGGTCTAAATCTTCTTATTATAGACAACACACGGTCAGCTCTAAACATAAACAGTAGACAGGACATGGAGAGGACTAAATTTACCGTGTAGACAGAACTTGATCATGTTTAAACTAGCTTAGGGCTGATCTCATAGGAGGTACAGATCACACATATGGGTCTCTCATCTTTGGACACCCACATCAGGAAACTGAACAATATCGTTGTCACTAAACATTTCAACAGGCAAAACAGAAATGTTACCAGTGTCTCTGGCCACCTGATGGTCAGGATCCCCATGTGATCCAAGAACTTCTTAGAGCCCAGTCTGCTGCCAGAACAGAAAAGACCTGGCCGGATTCCAGCCTCCCAGGCTTCCAGAAGGAGGCGGCCGCACAGGAGGCCCAGGCAGGACAGTTCTGCATGGTGCGGGCCGAGAGAGCCTGTCTGTCCATTCCGCTGGCCGATTCCGGGCGGGGCGCTCAGGGCCGCTGAGAGCCCTGCACTCAGGTCCTGCCTCCCTGCAGCGTGTGCGTGTGCGTGTGTGTGTGTGTGTGTGCGTGTGCGTGTGTGTGTAGACGGGGCTGTGGCTGACGGCTCCCATGGCTCCCATCCCGAGCACCGCGCTGTCTTCGAGGGGAGACACGGGGAGAGGTAGGGGCACAGAAGCCGTTGGAGCAGAGAACCCACCGCGGAAACGCTTGCACACTGGCACGCCCCACCCGGGGACCCGAGAGCCCATCGTGGGGCGAATGCCACCCCCAGCCCCCACCCCAGAGGACAGGGTGCCTGCTCTTCCAACAGCACAGGGTCTCACATGAAATAGACGCAGTGGGGACTGTCACCCCCCCCCACTCCTGTAGCTGAGTTTGGGGAGAATGAACCCCTTTGACGGGGCAATGGGACGCTGTGACGAAAGATGGGGTGCCCCATCCAAGTCGGGGCCTGGCTGAGAGATGGGAACACAGGAGCCACGTGCGGGCCTGGAGGCCAGGCCAACAGGAGGGGCACCCCCAGCCCTGGCCGGGCTCTCCAACTGTGACATTGTAGCTTATAGGGGACCCGGGGCAGGTGACTGACGTAATGAGGTCCTAAGGGGGACCCTGAATGGGGCTTAAAGAACGTGTGAAGGATGTTACTGAGACAGTGACAGTCATTGGAAGACAGACCCTGTGTCAGGACACCCTGCTCCATCCATTTCAATCCCTGAGATCTCTGAACTCTACGTGGCTACGCAGGATTGTTAGAGCAGGTGCGTGCGGACATATCTGGGGCACAATTCAGTCTGCAACCAACTTGCAAGGGGTTCCCGAAAACACACAGGTGTGCGCACAGGTAGACACAGCACACACACAAACATACGCACGTGCACAGCACAAATATATTCACACACTAGCATATGAACACACATGCACGCATATGCCCATGCACACACTAACGTGTGCAAGTGCACGTACCTATGCACATGCACAGCATATGGATCCAAACAGGCACATGCACACAGGTAGCACACACACAGGGAATAAAGTGAATTCTTTTTTGTGTGTGAGTGTGGTACGCGGGCCTCTCACGGCCGTGGCCTCTCCCGTTGCGGAGCACAGGCTCCGGACGCGCAGGCTCAGCGGCCATGGCTCACGGGCCCAGCCGCTCCGCGGCATGTGGGATCCTCCCGGACCGGGGCACGAACCCGCGTCCCCTGCATCGGCAGGCGGATGCTCAGCCACTGCGCCACCAGGGAAGCACTGGCAAATGACTTTTGACGACTTTCTGACGTTATTCCACAATTATTATGACAGGAAAAATGAATGTAGATATTACATGTGTCCACTAATGGATGAATGGAGAAGCAAAACACAGTCCATCAATACAAGGGAATGTTATTCAGCCTAAAAAGGAAGGCAATTCTGACACAGCCTTCAGCAGGGGTGAACCTTGAGGGCATTATGATCACTGATGTAAGCTAGACACAGAACAACACACAGTTAATTTTCAATATTAGTGAAATAATATAGAGGACTAGAGAACTTCTTTTTTAAATCACTATTAATGTGTGTGATGAAATGTAAAAGTTCTACCATAATCAGTGATGTTGTATCTTGAGAGCCTAGATGAAATTCATATGCCTTCATGATATACAGTATTTTAGCCTATAATTTAACTTTGAAAAATTTACATCACTTTTTACTTCTATCTCATTTATTGAGAAAGACATAATGGTTATGCTGTTGGCTTGAAAGTGGTTGAAAAGGACTTGTGTCCTTCCTTTTTTTACATTTACATAGGTAGGATCTTGAAACATAGAATATGGTGGAGGGCATCCGTGCAACCATTCTAGGTTAAGAGTAGCAGTTTCTACTGCTGAGACTTCTCGTTTGGACACAAATGTTTTTCACAGTATGAAGATTATTAGCAATACTGCTGCTACTGAGAAGAATGAGCCTTAAGACAAAATAGTTCATGTTGTGTGTGCCTCAGGGTACTCAGACTAACGTAGTGACATCCCTGAGAGGCCAGAAAGTGCTGCGGGAAGTCAGATCTACTACTACAAATATACCTGTGAAGTGAGTCTTTGCTACTGCTGAGTTTAGTGTATAAGCTGAGAATAGTGGGAATCAGTGTAGGAAGCCTCCTATAATAGTGAAGCCTGCTCCCGTGGGCACTAGGTCATGTAAGTGTGCTGCTACATAGTATGTATCCTGGAGGAAAATGCACGGGGATCAGTTGGCTAAGATGATTCCTGTCAAACCTCCTACTGTAAAAGGCAAATAAAGCCTAAACCTCATAATATAGTGGGAGGTCATATAATATTACCTCCGTGAACAGTTGCTAAGCAGGGACTTCCCGGGTGATGCAGTGGTTAAGAATTGGCCTGCCAATGCAGGGGAATCAGGCTCGATCCCCGGTCTGGGAAGATTCCACATGCCGCAGAGTAAAAAGCCTTTGTGCCACAACTACTGAGCCTGCCCTCTAGAGCCCGTGAGCCACAACTACTGAGCCCATGCGCCAGAGCCCGTGCTCTGCAACAAGAGAAGCCCCTGCAGTGAAAAGACCGTGCAACGCAACGAGGAGTAGCTGCCACTCACCACAAGCAGAGAAGCCCACGTGCAGCAACCAAGACCCAACACAGCCAAAAGAAAAAAAGAAAAAAGAAAAATTAAAGAAAGAGTTGCTAATCAACTAGACACTTTTGCTCCTGTAGGGATAGAAGAAATTACGGTAGCTTTTGCAAAGTATGCTCCTGAGTGGACAGCTATCCCTATGGTAAACATAGGATGGGCCCACAAGAGAAATCCTAAAAAGCCAGTGGACATGACTCATACTATTCCCAAAGAGCTGAAAGGCATTTTTTGTCCTAAATAGTATGTAATGATCCGTGGGTTTATAACAATCCCTGGTAGGCCATGAATACAGACTTCAGGGTGACCAAAGAATCAAAATAGGTGTTGGTATAGGATTCGGTCTTCTCCTGCAGGGTCAAAGAAAGTAGTGTTGAGATTTCTATCTCTTAACAGTATGGCAATTCTGGCTGCTCGGACTGAGATTGGTAATTATAGTAATATGGCTATATTTGAGGAAGATTAAACAAATAATTGTGTTTGGTATTGGGGTATGACTGCTGGTTTTGTATGAAAGACTATAGCAATAAAAGTAACAGCAACAAGAAATGAAGAGACACCTGCTAAATGTAAGGAGGAAATGGTTAGGTCAACAGAGGCTCCTGCGTGGGCCAGATTGCAGGCTAGAGCTGAATACACGGTCCACTGGAACCAGAAGCAGCTTCTACTATTGGTGATATGAGTAGGAGTAAGAATGATGGGGGAAGTAGTCAAAAGTTTACATGATTTATTCGGGGAAATGCTACCTCAGGTGTCCGAGTTATTAGTGGCCCAAGTGAGTTGTCAAACCCTGCAATATAATGGGTACAACAATAAAGAAAATTATTACAAGTGCAGGGACTGTTATGACCACGTTACAGATTTGTGCATCTCCAAGTAGCGCTCCAGGTTAGCATAGCTCAGCCTGGATTAATATTCTGAAGGTGCTGCCTGCTACTCCAGCTCAAGCACCAAACAGTAATTATAAAATGCCGATATCTTTGTGATTTGTTGAAAATAATCAGCAGTGTATGAACAGAGGTAAAATGACTGAATTAGCATTCGACTGTAAATCTGAAGACAGAGATTGAGACCTCTTTCTTGCAAACCCTGTGGTGAATCAACAAATTGAATTGTAATTGCAGAGAAGCAGCTACAATTCTGCCAGAGATTTTCCTGCCTTTTTTCTTTTTTTCTTTCTCAAATGAAGGAGAAGCAGATTGAAGCCAGTTGACTAGAGGATTTGCCTGTTAACTAAAGTTTCCTGGGGATAAAACTCATCAATCTCATAAATATTTGGCTAAATTACAATGTTTGCTTTACATTCAATTGATGTAGGATGAAGTCTTGCAATCCTTATTTTTAGAAATTAAGTAAATTTTACTTGTTTTGGGTTATGAAAGCTCTTGGTCTGAACTAACCTAAATTCCTAGTCCAGCACTGATAGAATGGGTGTTATGTGTAGTAATCGTCGGGGTATTATGATTGGTAATGATACGAAGGTTATTTCTTTGAATGTTCAAAGTGTTTTGTTTTTGTGTTGTTTAATGAAGGGAATAGAGTTAGTGATGTGGAGTATGTTAGCTGCAAGTAGAAATATACGCTGAAGACTGCTATGATGGCTATTTGTGTTGGTAAAATGATGTTATCATTTTTGTGATCTCTTGGATAATCATTCATTTGGGTAAAAACCCTGATAGTCATGGGTGATGTCCTAATGATACTATAATGGTGAGGAAAAGGATTGTGATGGGAGTTGTTTTATCTCATGTGTGTGATAATGATACTCTTGTAGTACATGATCTGGGCATAAATAATAAGAAGAGAGTGTTGTTATGATATAAATTAGTATGTTTAGGATTGTTATAATTGGAATATACTTTATAATAGCTGTTATTCATCCTATATGGGCAATTGATGAGGAAGGTGTAATTTTTTCCAGATGAGTGTGGCTAAATCTCCCTCAGCCTCCAGCTATGATTTATAATATCACTATGATTAATAGTATATTTAGGTGGATGGATGGTGACATGTGGTATAAAACTGATAGGGGTGCACTTTTGACATGTTAATAGCATCAGGCCTGCTGTTCATGGGACGCCTTGTGTGACTTGAGGCACTCAGAAGTGAAATGGGGAAAATCCTACTTTTGTGACAAGGGCGACTGTCATGAGGATGGATGCTGCTGGATTAAAGATTTTTGTTATTCATTGTGTTCCTTGACCAGAGTATATTAGATTAATGATAATAGCCATTATAAGTAGTATTGGTGTGGTGCATTGTTTTAGGAAATATTTGTTGGATGCTTCTGTAGCTTATGGGTTCGTGTTTTTTATTAGAATGGGGATACCATGAACCAGTGTGAGCTTCTTATACAATTATATTTCCTGAGATAATGGTCAGTAGAATGAGAATAAAAACAATGAGTGTTTATTAGTACAGGAAGGATATAC
>NC_041224.1:44669130-44671183 GCF_002837175.3 Physeter macrocephalus
CCAGGCCACCCACCATGCCCTCCCGAGCAGGATACAACATTCCCTGTCAGTGATGAGGCAACCTAGCACTTGTCACGCCCCGATGTTGTGTCCTATGTGGGCCCCATGCTCTGGGGACCACATCCCACACTCTTCAGGTCCATGCTACAGGGTCCTTCATGCCTCAGGAGTAGAGACCACACAGCAAACTGTTCCCTCCCCAACCAGCAGGAGGAGGGGAGGAGAGCAGGGGCACCAGGGGAATCTCACTCAGACCACAACACCCAGGGGTGCCAGTGGGGACAGTGATGATGCAGATGAGGCACAGACCAAGAGATGGGACCAGAGGACACAAAAGGCACCTGGTCAGGTCCTGGCTCAACTGCACCCCAGAAACCTGTGTCCCTCATACACCACTTGTCACGCCCCGATGTTGTGTCCTATGTGGGCACCATGCTCTTGGGACCTCACCCCACACTCTGCAGGTCCATGCTCCAGGGTCCTTCGTGCCTCAGGAGAAGAGCCCACACAGCAAGCAGTTCCCTCCCCACCCAGCAGG
Source organism: Physeter macrocephalus (assembly GCF_002837175.3). NCBI lineage: Eukaryota > Metazoa > Chordata > Mammalia > Artiodactyla > Physeteridae > Physeter > Physeter macrocephalus. Next base: position 44,669,669 of record NC_041224.1, read on the forward strand.
AGGAGGGGAGGAGAGCAGGGGCACCAGGGCAGTCTCACTCAGACCACAACACCCAGGGGTGCCGGCGGGGACAGTGATGCTGCAGATGAGGTACAGACCAAGAGATGGGACCAGAGGACGCAAAAGGCAGCTGGTCAGGTCCTGGCCCAACTGCACCCCAGACGCCTTTGTCCCTCATACACCCCCTTCCTCATACACCCCCTCCTTAAATGCAGATTCTTCAGATGCAAACAGGCAGAGCTTCAGATTGAGTGTCAGCTCTTCCCAAATGACCCGTCAGCAAACACTGCAGGATTCCGCTCCAGTGGGGACCCTGGAGTCGACAACTCAGGGACTGAAGTGGACATCGGGGCCAGGGCCAGTGGGAGGGGATGGGGAGGGAGACTTTCATGGTTGTGGAATTTTGGTTTTGCAAGATGAAAAGTTCTAGGCATGGTGGTGATGGCTCCACGAGAAAGTGAATAGATCTGATGCCTCAGAAACGTGCACTTAAAATGGTAACAATGGTAAATGCTATGTGACGTGTATGTTATTTCACTTAAAATAAATTCATAAAATAATGTCTTTTTAAATGAGATTCCATTTCGACTCCCGTTCATCACAAATGTCAGAGGCCCAGACACAGTCCCCTACCTTAGGGGCCATCACGGTACCCTCACATGGCACATGGGAGACCATTCTCAGGGGGGCCTAGCCTGTGCTCACCTCACCTCTGTCCAGGGAGACCCAGGCAGTGGTGACCCCCATAGATTAGACATATGATATACTATGATATTCATAGGACACCACCGAACGTTGTCACTCACCAGAACACAGAGCAGCAACCCACGCAAACATGCATGACCTCATATGAATGTGACAAGTTCAAGGGAAGAAAAGGAACCACAGGTTAATAAACATGCATGACCTCATATAAATGTGACAAGTTTAAGGGAAGAAAAGGAACCACAGGTTAATCAAGGCAACACCCTTAATGCAGAGGTTGGAAATCTCAGTGGGGAAAAGACACACTGCAGGCAAAGAGCACATATGTGGTCTCCCCATACATGTGATCCTGACTCATGAAGATGTGGTGAGACCCACACAGTCCCCGCAACCTATAGCTGGGGTCACACATCCACACTCACCTGGGTGACCCACCTCCCCAGACCCTGAACCTAAAGTCACACGTTCTCTCTCAACAGGTGACCTCTCCTACCCAGACCCCTCCACCTCGGTCACATGTCCACAGCCCCAGGGTGAACTGCCCTCCGTAGACTCCCCCAACTGGAGTCACACGTGCACATTCTCCAGGGTGACCTCACCTCCCCAGACCCTGCACTTGGGGTCACACGTCACCTTGGTCAGGACACCATGGCTCTGCTGCTTGCTCCCCTAATGTGGAAACAAGCTGGGTTCCTGGGACCTCCTGGGATGGGAAAAAGTGTAAGGTGGGTCTCCTCTCCCCACACTTGTCCCACAGAAGTCCTCCTCTTTTCACTTTGGTTCTGTGTGATTTTACCTCTTTTTCAAGCT
>NC_041224.1:44674549-44676479 GCF_002837175.3 Physeter macrocephalus
ATGGTTGTGGAATTTTGGTTTTGTAAGATGAAAAGTTCTAGGCATGGTGATGATGGCTCCACGAGAAAGTGAATAGATCTGATGCCTCACAAACGTGCACTTAAAATGGTGACGATGGTAAACGCTATGTGACGTGTGTTTTATTTCACTTAAAATAAATTCATAAAATAATGTCTTTTTAAATGAGATTCCATTTCGACTCCCGTTCATCACAAATGTCAGAGGCCCAGACACAGTCCCCTACCTTAGGGGCCATCACGGTACCCTCACATGGTACATGGGAGACCATTCTCAGGAGGGCCTAGTCTGTGCTCACCTCACCTCTGCGCAGGGAGACCCAGGCAGTGCTGACCCCCATAGTTTAGACATATGATATATTATGATATTCATAGGACACCACCGAATGTTGTCACTCACCAGAACACAGAGCAGCAACCCACGCAAACATGCATGACCTCATATGAATGTGACAAGTTCAAGGGAAGAAAAGGAACCACAGGTTAATCAGGGAAACACCCTTAATGCAGAGGTTGGAAATCTCAAAGGGGAAAAGACACACTGCAGGCAAAGAGCACATAGGGGTTTCCCCATACATGTGACCCTGACGCATGCAGATGTGGTGAGACCCGTACAGTCCCCGCACCCTATAGCTGGGGTCGCACATCCACCCTCACCACGGTGACCCACCTCCGCAGACGCTGTACCTAAAGTCACACGTTATCTCTCAACAGGTGACCCCTCCTACCCAGACCCCTCCACCTGGGTCACATGTCCACAGTCCCAGGGTGAACCGCCCTCCGCAGACTCCACCAACTGGGGTCACACGTGCACATTCTCCAGGGTGACCTCACCTCCCCAGACCATGCACCTGGGGTCACACATCCCCTTGGTCAGGGCACCGTGGCTCTACTGCTTGCTCCCCTAATGTGGAAACAAGCTGGGTTCCTGGGACCTCCTGGAATGGGAAAAAGTGTAAGGTGGGTCTCCTCTCCCCACACTTGTCCCACAGAAGTCCTCCTCTTTTCACTTTGGTTCTGTGCGATTTTACCTCTTTTTAAAGCTTTCAAGCTAGAGTTGAACACATTACTTGGTTCTGGCAGGTGCAGTCCTTACTTGTCTCCCTTACTTGTTGAGAAAACTCACAGGACAGCACGGCTGAAAGCCGAAGGGCAGCTCTGGATCCTGCTGAGTAGGGACGGCAGACAGGAAGATGCTGGTAAATTGGAATGATCGGCAAGTAGCCCCCCTGAGGATTCTCCACGAGCCCCAGGGAATGTGAACCTTGCAGGAATAAAGACTAAGGCCCCGACCATAGCACTGACCCTTGGGAGGACCAGGTCACCACACTCAGAAGAGAGGGTGGTACCTAGACAAGCCCACCTCAGCTCCAGACCCCAGATATCTAAGCACTGACCTTCTGATCCAGTCACGGAGCTTCCCAGTACTGAGGCCAAGCTGGGTTTCTACCCAGGTCCCCATACTCCTAGCGTACACAGAACATGGTCAGGTCTAAATCTTCTTATTATAGACAACACACGGTCAGCTCTAAACATAAACAGTAGACAGGACATGGAGAGGTCTAAATTTACCGTGTAGACAGAACTTGATCATGTTTAAACTAGCTTAGGGCTGATCTCATAGGAGGTACAGATCACACATATGGGTCTCTCATCTTTGGACACCCACATCAGGAAACTGAACAATATCGTTGTCATTAAACATTTCAACAGGCAAAACAGAAATGTTACCAGTGTCTCTGGCCACCTGATGATCAGGATCCACGTGTGATCCAAGAACTTGTTAGAGTGCAGCCCAGTCTGCTGCCAGGACAGACAAGAAGTGGCCTGATTCCAGCCTCCCAGGCTTCCAGAAGGAGGCGGCCGCAAAGGAGGCCCAGGCAGGACAGTTCTGCATGGTGCGGGCCGGGAGA
>NC_041224.1:44676581-44683505 GCF_002837175.3 Physeter macrocephalus
GCGTGTGTGTGTGTGTGTGTAGAGGGTGCAGTGGCTGACGGCTCCCATGGCTCCCGTCCCGGGCACTGCGCTGTCTTAGAGGGGAGACACGGGGAGAGGTAGGGACACAGAAGCCGTTGGAGAGGAGAACCCACCGCGGAAACGCTTGCACACTGGCACGCCCCACCCGGGGTCCCGAGAGCCCATCGTGGGCTGAATGTCACCCCCCAGCCCCCACCCCCGAGGGCAGGGAGCCTGCTCTTTCAACAGCACAGGGTCTCACATGAAGTAGACTCAGTGGGGACTGTCACCCCCCCACTCCTGATATTGAGTTTGGGGAAAATGAACCCCCTTGACTGGGCGATGGGACCCTGTGATGAAAGATGTGGCGTCCCATCCAAGTCGGGGCCTGTCTGACAGATGGGAACACAGGAGCCACGTGCAGGGCCTGGAGGCCAGGCCAACAGGAGGGACACCCCCAGCCCTGGCCGGGCTCTCCAACTGTGACATTGTAGCTTATAGGGGACCCGGGGCAGGTGACTGAATGTAATGGGAGCCTAAGCTGGACCCTGAATGAGGCTTAAAGAACGTGTGAAGGATGTTACACAGACAGTGACAGTCATTGGAAGACAGATCCTGTGTCAGGTCATCCTGCTCTATCCATTTAAATCCCTGAGATCTCTGATCTTTACGTGGAAAACAGGAATGTTAGAGCAGATGCGTGCGGACATATCTGGGGCACAATTCAGTCTGCAACCAACTTGAAAATGGTTTCAGAAAACACACAGTTGTGCGCAGAGGCAGGCACATCACACACACAAACATACGCACGTGCACAGCACAAATATAGTCACACGCTAGCATATGAACACACATGCACGCATGTACCCATGAACACACTAACGTGTGCAAGTGCACATACCTATGCACATGCACAGCATATGTACACAAACAGGCACATGCACACACGTAGCACACACACAGGGAATAAAGTGAATCCGTAAAGCATTATTTCCTGAACACAAATGAAGCTGACATGTATTTTCCCTTTTTCTTAGCTTTGATGTTTTTCACAATAAAAAGTTTGAGAAAAAAGTTAATGGAAAATGACTTTAGATTCAAAGGACTTTATGACTTTATTCCACAATTATTATGACAGGAGAAATGAATGTAGATATTACACGTGTCCACTAATGGATGAATGGAGAAGAAAAACACAGTCCATCAGTACAAGGGAATGTTATTCAGCCTAAAAAGGAAGGCAATTCTGACACAGCCTTCAGCAGGGATGAACCTTGAGGGCATTATGCTCAGTGATGTAAGCTAGACACAAAACAACACACAGTGCTGGATCCACTCACATAAGGCCCCTAGAGCAGTCAGAAACATAGAGACAGAAAGTAGGATGTTGAGTGCCGGTGGCTGAGGGAGGGAGAATGGGGAGTGAGGGTTTAATGGGAACTGTTTCAATGTTGCAAGATGAGAAAGTTCTGGAGGACGATGACGGTCAGGTTTGCACAACAGTGCCAATTACTTCTTGACCCTGAAATGGCACTTAAAAATGGTTAAGATACTAAATTTTATGTTATGTGTTTTGGACCACAATTTTAAAAACATTTTAAAAACGAACAGGAAATAGTGTATGAATACCACTAGATGCACAACTTCACTAACCACAGAGGGATTAAAACCATAAGAAAAATACTGTGCATACACCTACCAGAATGCAGACTTGAAAGACATAGTATCAAATATCAGCAGGCTATGGGGCAATGGAAAGCCTGGTACGCAGTGGGGGGATGCAACCACTTCAGAAATAATCGGGCCTCAGAGAGCAAAGTCCGTGCACACAGACCCGCAGCGCTCCTCCCACCTGAACACAAACCCACCGGCCCTGCACCAGGACACACGGACATGGACTCCGCAGCCACAGGAGCCAAACCTGAAAGAACATGAAGGCCATCACAAGCGGATGCAGAAGTGAACCATGCATGCTCCTGTGAAGGAATATTCCACAGCAATGGAGTACATTTTGTTTGAAGTTCGTAAAACAATAACAATTATTTTTTTTTAATCTATTCACAAGATGAAAGTATCCCATGGACACAATGCTGAGCCATCAAGAGCAATAAAGCAGCATGCACGGTACACTCACTTACAGACTTGGAACTAGGCAAAGCTGGGCTGCGTTGTGCAGAGATGCGTCCCTGGTTGAAAACTCTGAGGACAAGTCACTGACACAAAATCAGGAGAACAGCTACCTCACGGTGGGGAGGAGGCTGTGACGAGGGAAGGGCGCTCTTGGGTGTCCACTCATCATGTTCTGTTTCTTGATCTTTATGATTATTCTTTACATGTATATAACCTAATCCTTAATATGGACTTACAGCTTACCATTTTTGTTTAGTAAAAAGGGAGTCTCCCCAACAAAGTAGAAGGAGACCTGCTTCTCCCAGGGAAGAAAGGAATAATTTCTACCAGTGAAATCTCGATACCATGGCTGCTTCAACCATCAAGCCTGACAGCAACTCCCGTGAGAGGAGCACCGGGGCCACTACACTCAGAAGGATGCTCGGGGGCCTCAGTTCTGGGTCACTGCCTCTGAGGAGTCCACGGCAACTGGTCAAAGTTCTCGGTCATTCTGTGCACGACGCTTTTGCCTTGGTTGCTCTGGCACAGCTCGGCCGGCACCATCGCTGAGAGAGGGCACCTGGTCAAAGTTCTCGGTCATTCTGTGCACGACGCTTTTGCCTTGGTTGCTCTGGCACAGCTTGGCCGGCACCCTCGCCGGGAGAAAAAGAAGAAACGTGCAGAAGAGGGAACCGGACTCCAAGCTGACCCACCTTGTTCTACAGAGACGATGCCACAGTCCCTAAGAGAAGACAGAAAGGCCACGGAATCCAGCCTCTCTACCTGAGGCCTGGCCACACTAGCGACCCACGCTTCTGATACCACAGGGAGAATTTCACGAGGTGCCCTCCGACCATCTGGTTTGACTCATGGGGCTTTCAGACACACAGGTCCTGTCTGACCCCGAACCTCTGCTGTCACATTCTGGAGGTGGGCCTCGAAGCCTCCAGGTTTTCACTCTTTGATAACAGCTTTATTGAGATTGAATTTTTATACCACACAGTTAACCCATTTTAAGTATTAAGCTCAGTGGTTTTTTTGCATATTCACAGGATTGTGCAGCCACCAGCAGAATGCATTTGACAACATTTCCATCATCTACTCAGAAGCCCACTCTTTAGAGGTCACCCCTCATTTCCCACAGCCCCGGAATCCCCAGTCCATTTTCTGTCTCTGAGGGCTTGCCTGTTCTAGATGTCTCATGTAAGTGGAATCCACTAATTGTCTTTCTCTGTCTGGCTTCTCTCACTGAGCATCATGTGTTCAAGGTTCATCCACATCATAGCCTGTGTCAGTACTTCACTCCTTTTCCATGGCTGAGTCACCCTTACCCTCTCTGCTTTCAACTCTATAATTAATTGTGTCTCCCTGCTTGCACTGCACAGGACTGATGAGGTTCTCACCTTCCATCATTCTTGGGCTGTAAGTTGAACTTTTAACCAACACCAAGGGGTCCTGTGCAGAGGCTGAAAGCCCAGCCGCACAGGGTGCACAGTTGCCCTGTGTGACCAGAGCCTAGGAGGAAGGGTGAGATGGGCCTGACTGTTTACAGGACCAGCGTCCTACGGTCTCATGGGAAATCAACTCTCTCTTCAGTGTCTCGTGAGAGCTGCTCCACACCGTGCCAAGCGGGCAAGACACACTGGTCAGGGACCAAGGTGCTGCCTTCAGTTCAGGCCCACTCATACTAACTGTCTAGTTGGAAAGTGCTGAGTCTCCAGGGGAGGGTCCTTCCTGCTTCTTCCAGCTTCTTGGGGCTCCAGGCATCCCTGGGCTTATGGCTGCACCCCTCCCATGTCTGCCTTCATCTTCATGTGGCTTCCCCTCTGTGTCTGTGACTCCACTCATCATATAAGCACGCAGTTACACAGGATTGGGACCACCCTAAGGCCCCTGTTCCACCTAGTTACACGACCAGGCCCTACTTCCAAATGAGGTCATGTCCTGAGCCCCTGACGTCAGGACACTGTGATGTTGCCCAGGAAACAAGCAAGCCCCTTACCTCAGGCAGCCTCTCGAAGAGGTCTGAGCCCACCTGGTCTCTTGGAAACTGACTGGGCAGGAGAGTGCGGCTCAGGACCCGAGTGTGAAGGACACCAGGAAGCACCCGTGTGAGGCTCCCCTTCGCAGCGGCAGCACTGGACCAGCTGATGAGGCCCAGCAAGGCAACCCCGAGCTCCTTAGAGGGCTCGACCCACGTGGCCTGGGGGCGACAGGCAGCAGGGAGTGGGTGTGTGAGGAAGTGTATGTGACGGGCCTGCAGTGAGCAGGTGAGCACAGCTGTGTGTGTCACATCAGGCACACTTGATGGGTCAGCAGTGAGCACACATGGCTGAGATCAGCTGAGGTACACACTCACGTGATCAGCTTCACGTGGCGTCTTAGCGGGCAGGGCACCCCAGGGCTGCAGTGCTGCCACGGGCCCGAGCCACCGACCCTGCCTGGTGTGGAGCTTCCCTCCTCCACCACGGGCCCAGCAGCTCCCAAATCAGCAACTGCGCAGTGGCTGCACCTGCGCAGGGTACTTCCCCTGAGCAAGTACTTCTTGAAGAGGGTCACCTCCGTGGTGACGGCGACTTTCCTCTTCTGCTGCTTCAGCGAGGGTACCCCTGCCAGTGCCCGCTTTCACCAAGGCGTCCGGGCCGCAGAGGGCTGCTCCCTGCACCTGAGACCAAAGAGAAGGACTTGAGGGGCTGTGCTTTCTCCCAGCAGGAGCCTCATATCCAGGGGGGCCAGCGGGGGCATGTCAGACACACAGGACTGGACATTCTGGTTCACCTTCGTCCTACACGGTGGGCGAAAGGACAGCCACGTGGGACCTCAGACCATGTAGAACAAGGCGCGTGTCGAGGACCTGTGAGTGTCCGTTTTTGCAGCATGTCCATCCTCCATCGGGCCGGCTCCCCTCCCCCGAAGGCTGGATCTATTAACACATGGGACCCTGGAAGGTGTTTTCTGTCTGGTGGGCTCAATGAAGCTGGGTGTTTGGGGACATGGGGCAGTCTGCAACCCGGGTGAAGACATTGTTCTCTCCAGGGAAATGAGGTGGACACTCAGTCCCCGGTCTGTGGATGGTCTAGTCTTCTGGGTGTCATGTTCTTCTTGGGGGTCACTGGGGCTTTATCCTCACTCCGTGGGGTACAGGAGGGGAGGGATGGACACGTCCTGGGCTCACTGTGCCTGGGCTCCTTGGGAGAACCTCTCCGACCCACACGTTCACAGACCTCAGTCACCCCTGCTCGACACCCCCCTCATAGACTCGGCAAGAGGACCTGCCCTGTGAAACGGGGCGCCTGGGTCAGGGGGCTGGTGCGTCCCTTCTCAGATGGCCACACTTAGGTCTCGGGGTGGGTGCGGTGGCCTGTGGCCACTCGCCGAGTTCACCTCGGCGCTGCGGCTCCTTTCTGGGGTCTGAGATGACCCCGGGGTGGCTGGGGGAGGGAGAGGTCGCCGTGACGGGGACGTGTGGGACGGGGGTCCTGGGCCCTGGGTCCCTCCCCGAGTAGGAGTGAGGGTCCTGCTCAGAGGGGGGCGGCCGGTGACGGTCCTGGGTGTCAACAAGCACAGCGCCGCGCCCTGCAGCCCGGGTGTGGGAGTCCTGCGGCCCCGGCACAGAACACCAGACGGGGGCGGGGTTGGGACAGGGGACGCGTCCTCTCAGGTCTGGAGCCCGAGGTCAAGGTGCTGGGGGCCGCTCCTCCGCGGGTTCTCGGGTCAGTTGGGCCCGGGCCACTGCCAGCCCCGTCTCCGTCTCTGCCGTGACACCGCCTTCTCCCCCGTGTGCCTGGGTCCAAATGCCCCGGTGAGGACGCCCGCACACAGCTCAGTGACCTCATCTCGCCCGGGCAGCGCTGCGGTGGCCCATCTGCACACCACGTCCCATTCTGAGGTCCCGGGGAGTGCGTCTTCCGGACGGGTCCCCTGAGCCGTCACTGCAGCCAGGCTGAGGCTGCTGAGCGGCCGGGGTCGGAGCGCGGCCTGTGGGTGGGAGGGGCGTGGGGAGGTCGCAGGACAGCAGTGGGGCACCCGCATCAGCAGAGGCGGGTCACCCACTGCACATACGACAGGAGCGAGCGCGACAGCAAGGCAGCGCGACGCCCAGCTTGGGTGCGGAGGCGGCTGCGTGTCCTCGACCTTCAGCACCCAGACGTGTGTGTAGAGATGCTCGTCCAGATACCGAGGGGCTCTTTCCTCCAATGCCCCGTATCTCATCATCTGACAGGTATGGGGGTCCTGGGGCGACCGTGACAACATGCCACAAGCCAGGGAGGTCACAACAGCAGAGATTTCTCTCTCGCAGCTCTGGACGCTGGAAATGCACAATGAAGGTGTGGTTAGTTCCTTCTGGAACTTCAGGGAATCTGCCCTGGCCTCTCCCGGCTTCTCTGGTCTTCAGAAATCTTTGGTGCCCCTGGACTTGGGGCTGCATCACCCCCACCTCTGCCTCCATCATCACGTGGCTTCTCCTCTGTGTCTGTGTCCAGATTTCCCTCTTCTTATAAGGACACCAGCTGCCGGATTTAGGGCTCTCCCTAATGGGTAACTGGCCTCAAGGGTGCCGGGAACACGTCAGCGAAGGTCGTCCTTGTATGGGGACTAACAACGCATACTCTGTGTCTGTGTCCAGATTTTCCTCTTCTTATAAGAACACCAGCTGCTGGATTTAGGGCTCTCCCTAATCCAGCATGACCTCATCTTAACACAGTCCGGCACGGGTCAGCGGCAGGACGAGCCCAGGATGGCATCAGTTATGCTGACAGCCTTACATGGAGGGGAGGCAGGGCTGGGGAAGGTGCGGGCTTGAGTCCCGCAGGC
>NC_041224.1:44683545-44683932 GCF_002837175.3 Physeter macrocephalus
GGCAGGTGCGGGCTTGAGCCCCGCGGGCGCCCCAGAGACACGGACATGGGCCGGCAGTAGGGTGGGCCTTGCACCTCGAGTGGGACAGGGACGTGGCCCTAAGAAGTGACCTGACACTTCTTCATAGGGACCACTCTGTGCAGGTGGACACACGTGTGTCAAGGTTCACGTCCTGCTGCATGGGGCCCGACCTCTGCGTGACCTCTGCAGGCCGTCCTGAGTGGGATTATATTGTGTCAGGAGCCTCAGGCAGGACACATCCTCTGGGTTTGGGGAGGACCCCCAGGAGGCCTTGGAGGTCAATTCTGGTGGGGGAGGGCTGAGGGTTCAACTCTGCCGCTGTAAGGGCGGTGTCCACACATGGAGGGGGCGGTGTTATCAGTTTAC
>NC_041224.1:44684060-44684927 GCF_002837175.3 Physeter macrocephalus
TTATGGGAAAATCCTGTTTCTAACATGTGGGTGTTCAGGTAGCTGGAAGTGCTCCGGCCTTACTCTGTGGCTGGGCCCGTGCTTCTGCATCTCCCGAGGACCTACTGCAGCGCCGTTTGCTTCACCTGGAAGGTCCCAGGCTTGGGGCGAGGGAGATCGGGCCACGGCCTTGGTGTCGAGGGCTGCAGTCAGTCAGTGCCCGGCCACTGGCCCCATGGGGCTGTTCACAGTGTGATGACAAATCCAAACGGATCCTGTCCTGTGCTGTTGGGGAGGAGCCCTGGGTCTGCCTCTGGACCATCCTTGTGTGGGGTTGTTCATGCCCTCATTTACACTCCATGGCCCCCACGATGTCACCCGCGGTCCCAGGAATCACCTGGGCAAACAGACAGCGTCTCTTAGCAGAAATGGAAATTCCCTGAGATATCAAGTTGTTGATGTGACGAGTTTTTTTTAACTGTGATGAAAATACATGTAACATAAAATTCACCATTGACCATTAACTTGAACAACACAGTGGTATTGATCACATTCACAATGTTGAGCCAGCACCACCTCCATCTGGTTGTAAAACATTCTCATCCCCCCAGAAGGAGACCCCTCCCCCTCCCCTAGCCCTTGGCACCACTAACCCCCTACTGTCTCTGTGGTTTTGCCTCTAATGGACATTTCATATAAATGGAATCATACAGTTTGTGATTGTCCTTGGCTGAATGTTTGTGTCCCTCCAAAAATTCACATGTTGAAATCCTTACCCCCATGGTGATGGTATTAGAAGGTCATGCCTTTGGGAAGTGATTAGGTCATGAGGGTGGAGACCCTATTATGGGATTAGTGTCCTTATAAAAGAGACCTCAGAGAGCTCCC
>NC_041224.1:44685006-44687196 GCF_002837175.3 Physeter macrocephalus
ACCCTGATCTCTGACTTCTGTCCTCCAGAACTGTAGGAAATACATTTCTGTTGTTGAATACCCCAGCCTGGAAGTTTCTTATGGCAGCCCAAGCAGACTAAGACAGTGTCCTTCTGTGTCTGTCTTCTCTCACTGAGCATTGTGTTCTTGAGGTTTGTCAACACTGTAACGAGTGTCTGTGCTTCACTCCTTTTCATGACTGAGTAATATTCTATTGTGTATATTGGACCACATTGTGTGTGTGGACGTGTGGACCACATTGTGTGTATCTGTTCTCTATTTACCAGTTGATGGTCATTTGGGTGGTTTCCACATTTTGGCTGTTGTGAGTCATGCTGCTATGAACATCCATGTACAACTGTTTGTGTGGACGTGTGTTTTCCTTTCTCTTGGGTTTATACGTAGGAGTTGGATTGCTGGGTCTTGTAGTGACTCCATGTTTGACGTTTTGAGGAACTGCCAGACCGTCTTCCAAAATGGTGGCACCATTTCACATTCCCACTAGCGATGTTTGAATGTTCCAATTTCTTCCCTTTTTATCGTCTGTCTTTTGGATTCTAGCACCTTAGTGGGAATGAAATGCTATGTCATGGGTGTTCTGTCAGCCCACCAGACCCTCACCCCTTTTATATCAAGTACTTTGTAATGCTCCCCTCACTTTCTGAAATCAGTTGCAGAGATAAGATAATCTCTCTATGCATATAATTTAAGTAAAATTATGTATATGTGTGTATGCATCTCTAATTACAATAGAGAGAATTAAAGATAAATACATTTTATTGAAATAATACATAATTTAATAGGTGAATGCTTGGCTTCAACTACACTAAATGATCAGATGTTTGCTTAAATCTTTCTTCAATTTAGATTTAAGAAAAGGCAGATAACATTCAACTCGATTCAAACTTTATACTTAATGTTTTTAAATGAGGACAAATAGGCATGGTTGTATAGAATTCTAATTACTTTGGTGACAGCAATCCTAGTGGATTTACTGACAATTCAGAAACTCTGAGACACTTTACCAGGGGATTTGATTTTCCAAAATGTCAGAGAATTCTTGGTAAAGTTCTGAATAACTGTGAGAAGAAGCTTTCCTAGAATCACATAGTTCTTCTATTCATGCAAAATTCAGTATATCTTAAAGCCATATAGAAATAACTTGTGTGTAAAGCAGAAAAGAGTCAGATTCTCAGCTCAGAAAATCACAAGCAGGTCCTTCCCAGGAAGGGCTGGCAGGCACAGGACAGTGCCTAAAACAATTGTCAAATATGTACTTCTGTGAGATCAGTGATTGAAATAGTATAACTCCGGATATGGGAAGATGCTACAAGAGGGAACCATTTCCTGGACCATAACAGACTTAAACATTGGTCAAAATTAAGACCAAAAGAGAGGGGATTGTAAACTAAAGAAAGTTGCCCACGATTCAGTTCTACAAGAATTAAGTCATCAACCCCCACAATCGCTGACTTACAGGACACCCTGAAAGGAATTCAGGGTGAAGATCAGGATGAAGCACTTTGTACTGTGGGCCAGAACTGACCCTCAGAGAGTTTGATATTTTCAGGAGAAAATTTTTATGAACCTGGATTCTTGCTGCTTCCCACATTTAGAAAAACACTAAAACCATGAAGGTATCTGTCCTTGCTGAAGAGCAGTAAACTCCTACTAAGGTGTGTGCTTGGTTGCACGTACCCCTTCATCAAATTCACACAAATGGATCACTTATTCAACACAAGCAGTTCTTTTCAGCTTTCACGTAGAGAAAAGCTAGTCATGAACAGCATTTCACAGAAGAGCAAACTGAATGGGCCAGTCGACATGGTGAGATGGTCCTCGACACGCGCCGTGTCCTACGGGGTCTAAGGTCCCACTTGGTTGTCCTTTCGCCCACCGTGTAGGGCGAAGGTGAACCAGAATGTCCGGCCCTGTGTGTCTGACATGCCCCCGCTGGCCCCCCTGGATATGAGGCTCCTGGTGGGAGAAAGCGCAGCCCCTCAAGTCCTTCTCTTTGGTCTCAGGTACAGGGACCAGGACTCTGCGGCCCGGACGCCTTGGTGAAAGCAGGCACTGGCGGGGGCGCCCCCTCTGAAGCAGCAGAAGAGGAAGGTCGCCGTCACCACGGAGGTGACCCTCTTCAAGAAGTACTTGCTCAGGGGAAGTACTCTGCGCAGGTGCAGCCACTGC
>NC_041224.1:44687461-44688664 GCF_002837175.3 Physeter macrocephalus
GTCCTGACGTCAGGGGCTCAGGACATGACCTCATTTGGAAGTAGGGCCTGGTCGTGTAACTAGGTGGAACAGGGGCCTTAGGGTGGTCCCAATCCTGTGTAACTGCGTGCTTATATGATGAGTGGAGTCACAGACACAGAGGGGAAGCCACATGAAGATGAAGGCAGACATGGGAGGGGTGCAGCCATAAGCCCAGGGATGCCTGGAGCCCCAAGAAGCTGGAAGAAGCAGGAAGGACCCTCCCCTGGAGACTCAGCACTTTCCAACTAGACAGTTAGTATGAGTGGGCCTGAACTGAAGGCAGCACCTTGGTCCCTGACCAGTGTGTCTTGCCCGCTTGGCACGGTGTGGAGCAGCTCTCACGAGACACTGAAGAGAGAGTTGATTTCCCATGAGACCGTAGGACGCTGGTCCTGTAAACAGTCAGGCCCATCTCACCCTTCCTCCTAGGCTCTGGTCACACAGGGCAACTGTGCACCCTGTGCGGCTGGGCTTTCAGCCTCTGCACAGGACCCCTTGGTGTTGGTTAAAAGTTCAACTTACAGCCCAAGAATGATGGAAGGTGAGAACCTCATCAGTCCTGTGCAGTGCAAGCAGGGAGACACAATTAATTATAGAGTTGAAAGCAGAGAGGGTAAGGGTGACTCAGCCATGGAAAAGGAGTGAAGTACTGACACAGGCTATGATGTGGATGAACCTTGAACACATGATGCTCAGTGAGAGAAGCCAGACAGAGAAAGACAATTAGTGGATTCCACTTACATGAGACATCTAGAACAGGCAAGCCCTCAGAGACAGAAAATGGACTGGGGATTCCGGGGCTGTGGGAAATGAGGGGTGACCTCTAAAGAGTGGGCTTCTGAGTAGATGATGGAAATGTTGTCAAATGCATTCTGCTGGTGGCTGCACAATCCTGTGAATATGCAAAAAAACCACTGAGCTTAATACTTAAAATGGGTTAACTGTGTGGTATAAAAATTCAATCTCAATAAAGCTGTTATCAAAGAGTGAAAACCTGGAGGCTTCGAGGCCCACCTCCAGAATGTGACAGCAGAGGTTCGGGGTCAGACAGGACCTTCGTGTCTGAAAGCCCCATGTGTCCAACCAGGTGGTCTGAGGGCACCTCGCGAAGTTCTCCCTGTGGCGTCAGAACCGTGGGGCGCTAGTGTGGCCAGGCCTCAGGCAGAGAGGCTGGATTCCGTG
>NC_041224.1:44688706-44696366 GCF_002837175.3 Physeter macrocephalus
GGGACTGTGCCAACGTCTCCGTAGAAGGAGGTGGGTCAGCTTGAAGCCCGGTTCCCTCTTCTACACGTTTCTTCTTTTTCTCCCGGCGAGGGTGCCGGACGAGCTGTGCCAGAGCAACCAAGGCAAAAGGGTCGTGCACAGAATGACTGAGAACTTTGACCAGGTTTCGTGGACTCCCCAGAGGCAGTGACCCAGGACTGAGGCCTCAGAGCGTCCTTCTGAGTGTCGTTGCCTCGGTGCCCCTCTCACGGGAGTTGGTGTCGGGCTTGATGGTTGAAGCAGCCATGGTATCGAGATTTCACTGGTAGAAACTATTCATTTTCTTCCCTGGGAGAAGCAGGTCTCATTCTACTTTTTTGGGAAGACCCCCTTTTTATTAAAGAATAATGATAAGTTGTAAGTACCTATTAAGGATTAGGTTATATACATGTAAAGAATAATCATAAAGATCAAGAAACAGAACATGATGAGTGGACACCCAGGAGTGCCCTTCCCTTGTCACAGCGTCCTCCCCACCATGAGGTAGCTGTTCTCCTGGTTTTGTGTCAGTGACTTGTCCTCAGAGTTTATGCCCAGGCACAAATCCTTAGACAACGCAGCCCAGCTTTGCCTAGTTCCAACGTCGGTAAGTGGGTGTACCACTCAGGCTGCTTTATTGTTCTTGATGGCTCAGCATTGTGTCCATGGAATTCTTTCATCTTGTGAATATAGTTTTCTTAAAAAATAATTTTTATAGTTTTACTACCGTTAAACAAAATGTACTCCATTGCTGTGGAATATTCCTTCATAGGAGCGTGCATGGCTCATTTCTGCATCCGCTTGTGATGGCCTTCATGTTCTTTCAGGTTTGGCTCCTGTGGCTGCAGAGTCCATGTCCGTGTGTCCTGGTGCAGGGCCGGTGGGTTTGTGTTCAGGTGGGAGGAGCGCTGCGGGTCTGTGTGCACGGACTTCACTGTCTGAGGCCCGATTGTCTGAGTAGTGGTTGCATCCCCCCGCTGAGTACCAGGCTTTCCATTGCTCCACAGCCTGCTGATATTTGATACTAGGTCTTTTATGTCTGCCATTCAGGTAGGTGTATGCACAGTATTTTTCTTATGGTTTTAATCCCTCGGTTGTTAGTGAAGTTGTGCATCTTGTGGTATTCATGGACCATTTCCTTTTGTTTTTAAAAAAGTTTTAAAAATTGTGGTCAAAAGCACATTACATAAAATTTAGTATCTTAACCATTTTTAAGTGCACATTTCAGGGTCAAGAAGTAATTCGCACTGTTGTGCAAACCTGACCGCCATCGTCCTCCAGAACTTTTTCATCTTGCAGAATTGAAACAGTCCCCATTAAACACTCACTCCCCATTCTCCCTCCCTCAGCCTCTGGCACTCAACATCCTACTTTCTGTCTCTATGCTTCCGACTGCTCTAGGGGCCTGTATGAGTGCAACGAGCACTGTGTGTTGTTTTGTGTCTAGCTTACATCACTGAGCATAATGCCCTCAAGGTTCATCCTTGCTGCAGCCTGTGTCAGAATTGCCTTCCTTTTTACGCTGAATAACATTCCCTTGTATTGATGGACCGTGTTTTTCTTCTCCATTCATCCATTAGAGGACACATGTAATATCTACATTCATTTCTCCTGTCATAATATTTGTGGAATAACGGCAAAAAGCCCAATGAATCAAAAGACAGTTGCCATTAACTTTTGTGTGTGTGTGTGGTAGCGGGCCTCTCACTGTTGTGACCTCTCCTGTTGCAGAGCACAGGCTCAGCGACCATGGCTCACGGGCCCAGCCGCTCAGCGGCATGTGGGATCTTCCCAGAACAGGGCACGAACCTGTGTGCCCTGCATCGGCAGGCAGACTCGCAACCACTGCGCCACAAGGGAAGCCCTGCCATTAACTTTTTTCTTAAACTTTTTATTGTGAAAAACATCAAAGCTAAGAAAAGGGAAAAATACATGTCAGCTTCACTTGTGTTCAGGAATTAATGTTTTACGAATTCATTTTATGCCCTGCGTGTGTGCTACGCATGTGCATGTGCCTGTTTGCATACATATGCTGTGCACGTGCATAGGTATGTGCACTTGCAAACATTAGTGTGTGCATGACCATATGCATGCATGTGTGTTCATATGGTAGTGTGTGAATATATTTGTGCTGTGCACGTGCATATATTTGTGTGTGTGCTGTGCCTGCCTGTGTGCACAGCTGAGTGTTTTCTGGAACCACTTTCAAGTTGGTTGCAGACTGAATTGTGCCTCAGATATGTCTGCACGCACCTGTTCTAACAATCCTGCGTAGCCCCGTAAAGGTCAGAGATCTCAGGGATTTAAATGGATAGAGCAGGATGTCCTGACACAAGGTCTGTCTTCCAATGACTCACTGTCTGAGTAACATCCTTCACACCTTCTTTAAGCCCCATTCAGGATCCAGTTTAGACCCCCATTACATTCAGTCACCTGCCCCAGGTCCCCTAAAGCTACAATGTCACAGTTGGAGAGCTCTGCCAAGGCTGCAGGTGCCCCTCCTGTTGGCCTGGCCTACAGGCCCTGAACGTGGCTCCTGTGTTCCCATCTCTCAGCCAGGCCCCGACTTGGATGGGGCTGCCACCTCTTTCCTCACAGGGTCCCATCGCCCAGTCAAGGGGGTTTATTCTCACCAAACACAGTATCACGAGTGGGGGTGTGACTGTCCCCATTGGGTCTCCTTCATTTGAAACACTGTGCTGTTGAAAGAGCAGGAGTCCTGCCCTCAGGGGTGGGGGCTGGGGTGTGGCATGCGGCCCACGTTGGGCAGGCCAGTCCCCGGGTGGGGCGAACCAGTGTGCAAGGAGTTCCTCAGTGGGTTCTCCTCTCCAAAGGCTTCTGTGCCACTACCTCTCCCCGTGCCTCCCCTCGAAGACAGCGCGGTGCCCGGGATGGGAGCCGTGAGAGCCGTCAGCCACCGTCCACTCTACACACACACACACAGGCACATGCACAAACACACGCACATGCTGCAAAGAAGCAGGACCTGAGTGCATGGCTCTCAGCGGCCCTGAGCGCCCCGCCCAGAATGGGCCAGCGAAATGGACAGACGGGATGTCCTCGCCCGGACCATGCAGGACTGTCCTGTCTGGGGTTCCAGTGTGGCCACCTCCTTCGGGAAGCCTGGGAGAGTGGAATCAGGCCAATTCTCATCTTTCCTGGCAGCAGACTGGGCTGCACTCTAAGTTCTTGGATCACCCGTGGATCCTGACCATCAGGTGGCCAGAGACATTGGTAACATTTCTGTTTTGTCTGTTGAAATGTTTAATGACAAAGATTTTGTTCAGTTTCCTGATGTGGGTGTCCAAAGGTGAGAGACCCATGTGTGTGATCTGTACCTCCTATGAGATCAGCCCTAAGGTAGTTTAAACATGATCAAGTTCTGTCTACACGGTAAATTTAGACCTCTCCATGTCCTGTCTACTGTTTATGTTTAGAGCTGAGCATGTGTTGTCTATAATAAGAAGATTTAGACCTGACCATGTTCTGTGTACGCTAGGACTATGGGACCCTGGGTAGAAACCCAGCCTGGCCTCAGTACTGGGAAGCTCTGTGCCTGCATCTGAAGGTCAGTGCTTAGATGTCTGGGGTCTGGAGCTGAGGTGGGCTTGTCTAGGTAACACCCTCTCTTCTGAGTGTGGTGACCTGGCCAGCCCAAGGGTCAGTGCTATGGTCGGGGCCTTAGTCTTAATCCCTGCAAGGTTCACATTCCCTGGGGCTCGTGGAGAATCCACAGAAGGGATACCTGACAATAATTCCAATTCATCAGCACGTGCATGGTCCGTAAGGAGGCAGGTTTAGCTGGTGAATTGATTGCAGGGCACGCAGATGGGCAAAAGGCCGATGGGCAACAGCTGAGGCTGCTGCTGAGCTCTCCTTCCAGTCTCCCGTCCCTACTCAGAAGCGTCCAGAGCTGCCCTTCGGCTTTCACCCCTGCTATCCTTTGAGTTTTCTCAACAAGTAAGTGAGAAGAGAAAGTACTGAGCCTGCCAGAAGCAAAGTCATGTGTTCAATTCGAGCATGAAAGCTTTAAAAACAGTTAAAATCACACAGAACCAAAGGGAAAAGAGCAGGACTTCTCTGGGACAAGTGTGGGGAGAGGAGACCCACCTGACACTTTTTCCCATCCCAGGAGGTCCCAGGGACCCAGCTTGTTTCCACATTAGGGGAGCAAGCAACAGAGCCATGGTGTCCTGACCAAGGGGACCTGTGACCCCAGGTGCAATGTCTGGCGAGGTGAGGTCACCCTGGGACTGTGGACATGTGACCCAGGTGGAGGGGTCTGGGTAGGAGGGATCACCTGTTGTTAGAGCAAGTGTGACTTTAGGTGCAGGGTCTGGGCAGGTGGGTCACCCTGGTGAGTATGGATGTGTGACCCCAGGTATAGGGTGCGGGGACTGTGTGGGTCTCACCACATCTGAATGGCTCAGGATCACATGTATGGGGAGATCGCATATGTGCTCTTTGCCTGCAGTGTGTCTTTTCCCCTTTGAGATTTCCAAACTCTGCATTAAGGGTGTTGCCCTGATTAACCTGTGGTTCCTTTTCTTCTCTTAATCTTTTCACATTCATAAGGGGCCAGGCATGTTTGAGTGGGCTGCTGCTCTGTGTTCTGGTGAGTGACAACACTTGGTGGTATCATATTAATATCATAGAATGTCATATGTCTAATCTATGGGGGTCACCACTGCCTGCGTCTCCCTGGACAGAGGTCAGGTGAGCATAGACTAGGTCTCCCTGAGAATGGTCTCCCATGTGCCATGTGAGGGTACCGTGATGGCCCCTAAGGTAGGAGACTGTGTCTTGGCCTCCGACATTTGTGATGAAGGAGAGTCAAAATGGAATCTCAATTAACAAGACATTATTTTAAGAATTTATTTTAAGTGAAATAAAACACACGTCACATACCCTTTACCATTGTCACCATTTTAAGTGCTCGTTTCTGAGGCATCAGACCTATTCACTTTCTCTTGGAGCCATCATCACCATGCCTAGAACTTTCATCTTGCCAAACCCAAATCCCACAACCAAGACAGTCTCACCCCCCGCTCCCTCCCACTGCCCCTGGCCCCAATGTCCCCTTCAGTCCCTGAGGTGTCGACCCAGGGGACCCACTGGAGCAGAATCCTGCAGTGTTTGCTCACGGTTCATTTTGGAAGAGCTGACTTTCAGTCTGAAGCTCTGCTTGTTTGCATCTGAAGAATCTGCATTTAAGAAGGGGGTGTATGAGGAAGAGGGTGTATGAGGGACAAAGGTGTCTGAGGTGCAGATGAGCCAGGACCTGACCAGCTGCCTTTTGAGTCCTCGGGTCCCATCTCTTGGCCTGTGCCTCATCTGCATCATCACTGTCCCTGCTGGCACTCCTGGGGTGTTGTTGTCTGAGTGAGATTCCCCTGGTGCCCTTGCTCTCCTCCCCTCCTCCTGCTGGTGGGGAGGGAACTGCTTGCTGTCTGGTCTCTACTCCTGAGGCACGAAGGACCCTGTAGCATGGACCTGCAGAGTGTGGGGTGTGGTCCCCAGAGCATGGGGCCCACATAGGACACAGCATTGGGGCCTGACAAGTGCTAGGGCTGACTCATCATTTACAGGGAATGTTGCCAAGATGCTGCTCGGGAGGACGTGGTGGGTGGCCTGGGACCCTACAGGCCCCATTCCTATCCTAGAGCTTGGAGAGTGCATCCCCATGGGCTCCAGATTCACCCCATATCTCAGCCATATCCCTCTGTCCTGTCTTTGAACTCAGGAAAATGAGCTCTCTTGTTCACAACATAGGCCTGGTCCTGTTGGTTTTAGGATTCTTTAATTTAGGCATCCTGGGATAGCAGCCCTTTTTAGGCCTGAGAAGGAACAGCTCAGGAGCGTACAACAATTTCAGATGAAACTAATATTCAAAGACTATCTCTAACTCCACGGTTGTTGACTTCTATTAGTCATTTTCCTCCTGGTTTTAGCTCTGATGTGGGGATTACAGAGGAGTCAACATTTAAATCTTCATAATCTGTGTATTTGTAGCTTCAGCATCATTACTGACCCATAGATTTTTATGGTTTTGGAAGAGTTATTGATTTCATGTATCATGTAAAGGATTCACAATGATGATAGGGCAATTAAGAGTACAAAAATGGCTAGTAAATAGTTCACATTTTCTCTACCTGTGCATCTATTGTATGTGTATGAGTTAGTTTAGATGTCAATATTAGTGAAATAATCTAGAGAACTCGAGAACTAATTTTCAAAATCACTATTAATGTGTGATGATGAAAATGTAAAAGTTCTTCCATAATCGGTGATGGTGTATCTTGAGAGCCTAGATGAAATTTATATGCCATAGTGATATACAGGATTTTAGCCTATGATTTAACTCTGACAAAGCTACATCACGTATTACTTTTATCTCCTTTATTGAGAAAGACAGAATTGTTATGGTGTTGGCTTGAAAGTGGTTGAAAAGGACTTGAGCCCTTCCTCATTTTCCATTGACATAGGTAGGATCTTGAAACATACGATATGGTGGAGGGCATTTGTGTAACCATTCTAGGTTAGGAGTAGGAGTTTCCACTGCTAAGACTTCTTGTTTAGATGCAAATGCTTTTCAAAGTATGAAGATTAGTAGCATTACTGCTGCTACTGAGATGAATGAGCCTAAAGACAAACTATTTCATGTGGTGTGTGCCTCGGGGTGCACAGACTAACGAAGTGACATCCCTGAGAGGCCAAGAAAGTGCTGCAGGAAGTCATATTTACTGCTACAGATATACTTGTGAAGTGAATTTTTGCTCATGCTGAGTTAACTGTCTAACCTGAGAAGAGTGGCAATCAGTGTAGGAAGCCTCCTACAATAGTGAAGACTGCTCCCATGGACATCAGGTCATGGAAGTGTGCTGCTACCTAGTATGTATCCTGGAGGACAATGTCTGGGCTTGAGTTGGCTACGATGATTCCTGTCACGTCCCCGAACGTGTTCCGGGGGGCCACGTCCCTGTGAGCGACGTGCGGGATCTGGGGCGGGGCGCCAAGCGGCGAAGGGTTGGCTGGGTCCCGCCCGCCCTGGGCTGGGAGGTGGCCAAGCCGTCCGCCACCCCGCGGTACCCGAGGCCTCCGTGCCCCTGCCTGGGCGGGCGGCGGGGCCCTGGCGGGCCGGGCTGGGCGCCGGGCTGGCGGTAAGGCGCCAGCGCCGGCGAAGCTGGGCCTCAAGAGGGCGCCCGCCGCCTCCGCCCCCGTCTACGGCCATACCACCCTGAACGCGCCCGATCCCGTCTGATCTCGGAAGCTAAGCAGGGTCGGGCCTGGTTAGTACTTGGATGGGAGACCGCCTGGGAATACCGGGTGCTGTAGGCTCTTTGCCTCCCGCCCCGCCTTCTCCTTTCGTCGCCCGCGTCCGTGGCCGCCGCCTGCCCCGCGCCAGGCGCCGCTGCAGGGCCCACATCCTAAGTCTCCTGTCACCGCAGCGCGCGGCGGAGGGGGCCCTCCTTCGCACGCCTCGCCGCCCAGCCTGTCAGCGGCCCTGGAAAGCAGCCGCATCCCCGCCCGTTACTCCCTGCTGCCCAAACCCCATGCATTTTTCTCCCAAGTGCTTCCTCTCTCTCCCACTCTGCTTGTGTTGCTTCGTCCCCCTGCACTCCCCACCGCCCAGCGGTAGCTC
>NC_041224.1:44697406-44710797 GCF_002837175.3 Physeter macrocephalus
TTTCTTAAAGTTTTTATTGTGAAAAACATCAAAGCTAAGAAAAAGGGAAAAATACATGTCAGCTTCACTTGTGTTCAGGAATTAATGCTTTACTGATTCACTTTATTCCCTGTGTTTGTGCTATGTGTGTGCATGTGCCTGTTTGCCTACATATGCTGTGCATGTGCATAGGTATGTGCACTTGCACACGTTAGTGTGTGCATGGGTATATGCGTGCATGTGTGTTCATATGCTAGTGTGTGAATATATTTGTATTGTGCACGTGCATATGTTTGGGTGTGTGCTGTGCCTGCCTGTGCACACACCTGTGTGTTTGCTGGAACCACTTGCAAGTTGGTTGCAGACTGAATTGTGCCCCAGATATGTCCGCACGCACCTGCTCTAACAATCCTGTGTAACCACGTAAAGATCAGAGATCTCAGGGATTTAAATGGATGGAGCAGGATGTCCTGACACAGAGTCTGTCTTCCAATGACTGTCACTGTCTCAGTAACATCCTTCACACCTTCTTTAAGCCCCATTCAGGGTCCAGTTTAGACTCCATTACATTCAGTCACCTGCCCCAGGTCCCCTAAAGCTACAATGTCACAGTTGGAGAGCCCGGCCAAGGCTGGAGGTGCCCCTCCTGTTGGCCTGGCCTCCAGGCCCTGCACTTGGGTCCTGTGTTCCCATCTCTCAGCCAGGCCCCGACTTGGATGGGGCTGCCACCTCTTTCCTCACAGGGTCCCATCGCCCAGTCAAGGGGGTTCATTCTCCCCAAACACAGTATCAGGAGTGGGTGCGTGACAGTCCCCATCGGGTCCCCTTCATTTGAGGCCCTGTGTTGTTGAAAGAGCAGGCGCCCTGCCCTCGGGGGTGGGGGCTGGGGGTGACATGCGGCCCTCGATGGGCAGGCCGGTCTCCGGGTGGGGCGAGCCATTGTGCAAGGAGTTCCGCGGTGGGTTCTCCTCTCCAACGGCTTCTGTGCCCCTACCTCTCCCCGTGCCTCCTCTCGAAGGCAGCGCAATGGCCCGGAAGGGAGCCATGGGAACCGTCAGCCACTGCCCCCTCTATACACACGCACACGCTGCAGGAAAGCAGGACCTGAGTGCAGGGCTCTCAGCGGCCTTGAACGCCCCGCCCGGAATCTGCCAGCGGAATGGATAGACGGAATCTCCCGGCCCGGCCCGGCCCGGCCCATGAAGGACTGTCTTGCCTGGGCTTCCAGTGTGGCCGCCTCCTTCTGGAAGCCTGGGAGGCTGGAATCAGGCCACTTCTTGTCTGTCCTGGTAGCAGACTGGGCTGCGCTCTAAGAAGTTCTTGGATCACCCGTGGATCCTGACCATCAGGTGGCCAGAGACATTGGTAATATTTCTGTTTTGCCTGTTGAAATGTTTAATGACAACGATTTTGTTCAGTTTCCTGATGTGGGTGTCCAAAGGTGAGAGACCCATGTGTGTGATCTGTACCTCCTATGAGATCAGCCCTAAGGTAGTTTAAACATGATCAAGTTCTGTCTACAAGGTAAATTTAGACCTCTCCATGTCCTGTCTACTGTTTATGTTTAGAGCTGAGCATGTGTTGTCTATAATAAGAAGATTTAGACCTGACCATGTTCTGTGTACGCTAGGACTATGGGACCCTGGGTAGAAACCCAGCCTGGCCTCAGTACTGGGAAGCTCTGTGCCTGCATCTGAAGGTCAGTGCTTAGATGTCTGGGGTCTGGAGCTGAGGTGGGCTTGTCTAGGTAACAGCCTCTCTTCTGAGTGTGGTGACCTGACCAGCCCAAGGGTCAGTGCTATGGTCGGGGCCTTAGTCTTAATCCCTGCAAGGTTCACATTCCCTGGGGCTCGTGGAGAATCCACAGAAGGGATACCTGACAATAATTCCAATTCATCAGCACGTGCATGGTCCGTAAGGAGGCAGGTTTAGCTGGTGAATTGATTGCAGGGCACGCAGATGGGCAAAAGGCCGATGGGCAACAGCTGAGGCTGCTGCTGAGCTCTCCTTCCAGTCTCCCGTCCCTACTCAGAAGCGTCCAGAGCTGCCCTTCGGCTTTCACCCCTGCTATCCTTTGAGTTTTCTCAACAAGTAAGTGAGAAGAGAAAGTACTGAGCCTGCCAGAAGCAAAGTCATGTGTTCAATTCGAGCATGAAAGCTTTAAAAACAGTTAAAATCACACAGAACCAAAGGGAAAAGAGGAGGACTTCTCTGGGACAAGTGTGAGGAGAGGAGACCCACCTTACACTATTTCCCATCCCAGGAGGTCCCAGGGACCCAGCTTGTTTCCACATTAGGGGAGCAAGCAACAGAGCCATGGTGTCCTGACCAAGGGGACCTGTGACCCCAGGTGCAATGTCTGGCGAGGTGAGGTCACCCTGGGACTGTGGACATGTGACCCAGGTGGAGGGGTCTGGGTAGGAGGGATCACCTGTTGTTAGAGCAAGTGTGACTTTAGGTGCAGGGTCTGGGCAGGTGGGTCACCCTGGTGAGTATGGATGTGTGACCCCAGGTATAGGGTGCGGGGACTGTGTGGGTCTCACCACATCTGAATGGCTCAGGATCACATGTATGGGGAGATCGCATATGTGCTCTTTGCCTGCAGTGTGTCTTTTCCCCTTTGAGATTTCCAAACTCTGCATTAAGGGTGTTGCCCTGATTAACCTGTGGTTCCTTTTCTTCTCTTAATCTTTTCACATTCATAAGGGGCCAGGCATGTTTGAGTGGGCTGCTGCTCTGTGTTCTGGTGAGTGACAACACTTGGTGGTATCATATTAATATCATAGAATGTCATATGTCTAATCTATGGGGGTCACCACTGCCTGCGTCTCCCTGGACAGAGGTCAGGTGAGCATAGACTAGGTCTCCCTGAGAATGGTCTCCCATGTGCCATGTGAGGGTACCGTGATGGCCCCTAAGGTAGGAGACTGTGTCTTGGCCTCCGACATTTGTGATGAAGGAGAGTCAAAATGGAATCTCAATTAACAAGACATTATTTTAAGAATTTATTTTAAGTGAAATAAAACACACGTCACATACCCTTTACCATTGTCACCATTTTAAGTGCTCGTTTCTGAGGCATCAGACCTATTCACTTTCTCTTGGAGCCATCATCACCATGCCTAGAACTTTCATCTTGCCAAACCCAAATCCCACAACCAAGACAGTCTCACCCCCCGCTCCCTCCCACTGCCCCTGGCCCCAATGTCCCCTTCAGTCCCTGAGGTGTCGACCCAGGGGACCCACTGGAGCAGAATCCTGCAGTGTTTGCTCACGGTTCATTTTGGAAGAGCTGACTTTCAGTCTGAAGCTCTGCTTGTTTGCATCTGAAGAATCTGCATTTAAGAAGGGGGTGTATGAGGAAGAGGGTGTATGAGGGACAAAGGTGTCTGAGGTGCAGATGAGCCAGGACCTGACCAGCTGCCTTTTGAGTCCTCGGGTCCCATCTCTTGGCCTGTGCCTCATCTGCATCATCACTGTCCCTGCTGGCACTCCTGGGGTGTTGTTGTCTGAGTGAGATTCCCCTGGTGCCCTTGCTCTCCTCCCCTCCTCCTGCTGGTGGGGAGGGAACTGCTTGCTGTCTGGTCTCTACTCCTGAGGCACGAAGGACCCTGTAGCATGGACCTGCAGAGTGTGGGGTGTGGTCCCCAGAGCATGGGGCCCACATAGGACACAGCATTGGGGCCTGACAAGTGCTAGGGCTGACTCATCATTTACAGGGAATGTTGCCAAGATGCTGCTCGGGAGGACGTGGTGGGTGGCCTGGGACCCTACAGGCCCCATTCCTATCCTAGAGCTTGGAGAGTGCATCCCCATGGGCTCCAGATTCACCCCATATCTCAGCCATATCCCTCTGTCCTGTCTTTGAACTCAGGAAAATGAGCTCTCTTGTTCACAACATAGGCCTGGTCCTGTTGGTTTTAGGATTCTTTAATTTAGGCATCCTGGGATAGCAGCCCTTTTTAGGCCTGAGAAGGAACAGCTCAGGAGTGTACAACAATTTCAGATGAAACTAATATTCAAAGACTATCTCTAACTCCACGGTTGTTGACTTCTATTAGTCATTTTCCTCCTGGTTTTAGCTCTGATGTGGGGATTACAGAGGAGTCAACATTTAAATCTTCATAATCTGTGTATTTGTAGCTTCAGTATCATTACTGACCCATAGATTTTTATGGTTTTGGAAGAGTTATTGATTTCATGTATCATGTAAAGGATTCACAATGATGATAGAGCAACTAAGATTACAATAATGGCTGGTAAATTGTTCACATTTTCTCTACCTGTGCATCTATTGTATGTCTATGAGTTAGTTTAGTTGTCAATAGTTCACATTTTCTCTACCTGTGCATCTATTTTATGTATATGAGTTAGTTTAGATGTCAATATTAGTGAAATAATATAGAGGACTAGAGAACTTATTTTAAAAATCACTATTAATGTGTGTGATGAAACTGTAAAAGTTCTTCCATAATCGGTGATGTTGTATCTCGAGAGCCTAGATGAACTTGATATGCCATAGTGATATACAGGATTTTAGCCTATGGTTTAACTTTGACAAATCTACATCAATTTTTACTTTTATCTCATTTATTGAGAAAGACATAATTGTTATGGTGTTGCTTGAAACTGGTTGAAAAAGACTTGAGACCTTCCTTATTTTACATCTACATAGGTAGAATCTTCAAACACAGGATATGGTGGAGGGCATTCGTGTAACCATTCTAGGTTAGGAGTAGCAGGTTCCACTGCTAAGACTTCTTGTTTAGATGCAAATGCTTTACAAAGTTTGAAAATTATTAGCATTATTGCTGCTACTGACATGAATGACCCTAAAGACATCATATTTCATGTTATGTGTGCCTCAGGGTACTCAGACTAACGTAGTGACATCCCTGAGAGGCCAAGAAAGTGCTGCAGGAAATCATATTTACTACTACATATATACCTGTGAAGTGAGTTTTTGCTACTGCTGAGTTTAGTGTATAAGCTGAGAATAGTGGGAATCCGTGTAGGAAGCCTCCTATAATAGTGAAGACTGCTCCCATGGACATTAGGTCATGGAATTGTGCTGCTACATAGTATGCATCCTGGAGGACAATGTCTGGGGATGAGTTGGCTAAGATGATTCTTGTCAAACCACATACTGTAAAAAGAAAAATTACAGCCTAAAACTCATCATATAGTGGGAGGTCATAGAATATTATCTCCGTGAACAGTTGCTAACCAGGGACTTCCCTGGTGACGCAGTGGTTAAGAATTCGCCTGCCAATGCAGGGGACACGGGTTCGAGCCCTCGTCTGGGAAGATTCCACATGCCGCGGAGTAAAAAGCCAGTGTGCCACAACTACTGAGCCTGCCCTCTAGAGCCCACAAGCCAGAACTACTGAGCCCACGCCCCAGAGCCCGTGCTCTGCAACAAGGGAAGCCACTGCAATGAAAAGGCCATGTAACGCAAAGAAGAGTAGCTGTTGCTCACCGCAAACAGAGAAAGCCCACGTACAGCAACCAAGACCCAACGAAGCCAAAAAAAAGAAAAAGAAAAAAGAAAAATTAAAGAAAGAGATGCTAATCAGCTAGATACTTTTACTCCTGTAAGGATAGAAGAAATTACGGTAGATTTTGCAAGGTATGCTCCTGAGTGGACAGCTATCCCTATGGTAAACATATGATGGGTCCACAAGAGAAATCCTAAAAAGCCAGTGGACATGACTCATACTATTCCCAAATAGATGAAAGGCATTTTTTGTCCTAAATAGTATGTAATGATCTGTGAGTTTATAACAAACCCTGGTAGGCCATGAATACAGACTTCGGGGTGACCACTTTTTGTCCTAAATAGTATGTAATGATCTGTGAGTTTATAACAAACCCTGGTAGGCCATGAATACAGACTTCGGGGTGACCAAAGAATCAAAATAGGTGTTTGTAAAAGATTCGGTCTTCTCCTGCAGGGTCAAAGAAAGTAGTGTTGAGATTTCTATCTCTTAACAGTATGGCAATTCTGGCTGCTCGGACTGAGATTGGTAATTATAGTAATATGGCTATATTTGGGGAAGATTAAACAAATAATTGTGTTTGGTATTGGGATATGACTGCTGGTTTTGTATGAAAGACTATATTAATAAAAGTAATAATACCAAGAATTGAAGAGACACCTGCTAAATGTAAGGAGGAAATGGTTAGGTCGACAGAGGCTCCTGCGTGGGCCAGATTGCAGGCTAGAGCTGAATACACGGTCCACAGTTACCAGAAACAGCTTCTACTATTGGTGATACGAGTAGGAGTAAGTATGATGGGGAAGTAGTCAAAAGTTTACATGATTTATTTGGGGAAATGCTACCTCAGGTGTCCAAGTTATTAGTGGCCCAAGTGAGTTTTCAAACCCTGCAATATAATGGGTACAACTATAACGAAAATTATTACAAGTGCAGGGACTGTTATGACTACCTTACAGATTTGGGCATCTCCAAGTAGTGCTCCAGGTTAGCATAGCTCAGCCCGCATTAATATACTTACGGTGCTGCCTGCTACTCTAACTCAAGCACCAAATAGTAAATATAAAATGCTGATATCTTTGTGATTTGTTGAAAATAATCAGCAGTGTAAGAACAGAGGTAAAATGACTGAGTTAACATTCAAGTGTAAATCTAAAGACAGAGATTGAACCCTCTTTCTCGAAAACCCTGTGGTGAATCAGCAAATTGAATCGTAACTTCAGAGAAGCAGCTTCAATTCTGGCGGTGATTTTCCTTCCCTTTTTTTCTTTCTCAAATGAAGGAGAGGTAGACTGAAGCTAGTTGACTAGAGGATTTGCCTGTTAACTAAAGTTTCCTGGGGTTATAACTCATCAATCTCGTAAAGATTTGGCTTAATTACAATGTTTGTTTTACACTCAATTGATGTAGGATAATGTCTTGCAATCCTTATTTTTAGGAATTAAGTAAATTTTACTTGTTTAGGGTTTTGAAAGCTCTTGGTCTGAACTAACGTAAATTCCTAGTCCAGTACCGACAGAATGGGTGTTATGTGTAGTAATCGTGTGGGTATTATGATTGGTAATGATAGGAAGGTTATTTCTTTGTATGCTCAAATTGTTTTGTTTTTGTGTTGTTTAATGAAGAGAATATAGTTAGTGATGTGGAGTATGTTAGCTGCAAGTAAAAATATATGCTGAGGACTGCTATGACGGGTATTAGTGTTGGTAGAATGATGTTGTCATTTTTGTTATCTCTTGGATAAGTATTCATTTGGGTAAAAACCCTGATAGTGATGGGCGATGTCCTAATGATAGTATATTGGTGAGGATTGTGATGGGAGGTGTTTTACCTGATGTGTGTGATAATGATACTCTTGTAGTACATGATCTGGGCATAAATAGGAAGAAGATAGTGTTGTTATGATATAAATTAGTATGTTTAGGATTGTTATAATCTGAATATACATTATAATAGCTGTTATTCATCCTATATGGGCAATTGATGAGGAGGGTGTAATTTTTTTCAGGTGAGTACGGCTAAGTCTGCCTCAGCCTCCAGCTATGATTTATAATATCACTATGATTAATAGTATATTTAGGTTGATGGATGGTGACATGTGATATAAAACTGATAGGGGTGCAATTTTGTCAGGTTGATAGCATCAAGTCTGCTGTTCATGGGATGCCTTGTGTGACTTCAAGCACTCAGTAGTGAAATGGGGAAAGTCCTACTTTTGTGACAAGTGCAATTGTCATGAGGGTGAATGTTACTGGATTAAAGATTTTTCTTATTCATTGTGTTCTTTGACAAGAGTATATTAGATTAATGATAATGGCCATTAAAAGTAGTATTGATGTGGTGGATTGTTTTAGGAAATATTTGTTGGATGCTTCTGTAGCTTATGGGTCTGTGTTTTTTATTAGAATGGGGATACCATTAACCAATGTGAGCTTGTTATACAATTATATTTCCTGAGATAAACGTCAGTAGAATGATAGTAAAAACAATGAGAGTTTATTAGTACAGGAAGGATATACGACAACATTTTGGGGGTATGGGCCTGAAGCTTACTTAGAGAACCTTAGTATATAGCATGTGGTGTAATGTGGTAGCATGGAGAATGTAAAATTCTTAGGAAGAATTCAATTCCAGGAATAAGAGCATTGAAACCTCTATGATTTACTCTATCAAAGTAACTCTTTTGTCAGACATATTTTTTAAGTTTGTGAGGGGTTACCTGGTATGATGACAGGTAGTGAAAACTCTCATATACATAGGGCTAATGTTAGTAGTAAAAAAACTTTTTATAAATGATGTAGATGTTGATCAATCAAAATTGTGGGTAGGATGTTCAAATTCATAGAAAGGAGATTGTTAGGTGTGTTTTAATGATGACTTGGGCTGTATATAATTCTGGCAACTAGGGATTGTCAAATGCTCCTAAAAATAGATTGTTGTGGAAATGTTTATTATAAGGAAATTGACATATTCTCTAGGAAGGACGGGGTGAGTGGGCCTGCTACATTTTCTAGACTGAAGACAATTACAGGTTTTGATTCTATTTCTGTTAAACTAAGTGGGGTTTCATTGGATTTCTGTTACTGCAGAGATAATCAAATTCTGGGTAGCCATCAGGAGAAAATTAGTCATAGTTGTTCTCGTGTAATAATTACTGTTGAAAGTGTAAATGATCCATTTATCAGTAATACTGAGAATACAATAACTGCTACATTACTTCATACGAGATTGCCTGTGCTACTGTCCCTAGAGCTCCAGTTAGCGAGTACTTTGAATGTGAAGCTCATCCAAAACTGAGGATGGAATAAATGGCTAGGTGTGATATGGCTAATATAAATAATATGCCTACATTTATATTAATTAGTGGATAAGTATGGGAAGAGGAATTCATGTTGTGAGAGCCAGGGTTAAGACTAGCATTGGGGCAATAACATATAAATTGATGACGTTGATGGACATAGTCGTTCTTTAAAAGTAATTTGAATGCCTCAGCAATGGGTTGTAATAATCCATAGGGGCTGATGATTTTTGGCTCTTTCTGGATTTGTATATAGCCTAAGATTTTCCATTTAGTTAATACGAGGAATGCTATGGTGAATTAAATTGGGTAATTTGTGAAAGAATGTTGATTATAAACATATTCTTACGAAGAGGACTTGAACCAGTGCAGATAAAGGTTTCAGTTTTACGTAATTACCGGGCTCTGCCACCGTAACAAACCTGTTCTACAGTAGGGTAAGTATAAATTAATTGAATGAAGATTATATCATCATTTAGTTTGAAGACATTTTGTAAAGTAAGCCGTATTGCTCTTGTCCTTTCATACTGGAAGATATCTGCAATAGACAGAAACCAACCAGGATGACTCCAGTCTGAACTCAGATCACGTGAGACTTTAATTGTTGAACAAACACTTGTCCTTTCATACTGGAAGAAATCTGCAATAGACAGAAACCAACCAGGATGACTCCAGTCTGAACTCAGATCACGTGAGACTTTAATTGTTGAACAAACAGACAGTTAATAGCAGTTATACCATTGAAATGTCCTGACCCAGCATCAACGTCATAAACCATATTGCCGATATGAACTCCAGAATACAATTACACTGTTATCCCTAGTAAAACTTGTTCCGTTGATCAGTGTTTTAGAAGAACAGTTGATAAAGCATTTTGACTAGCTGGTCTAAATTTTAATCACTCAGAGGTGGTTTTATTCTCCAAAAACTAAATGGTGCATGGGCTCAAGGTGCACCGGCTTCAGTAGTTGTGGCGTGCAGGCTCAGTAGTTGTGGCCCACTGGCTTAATAGCTCTATGGAACGTGGGATCTTCCCGGACTGGGGATAGAACCCCTGTCCCCTGCATTGGCAGGCGAATTCTTAACCACTGCATCACCAGGGAAGTCCCAGAATCGCAGTCCCCCTTTTAATATACCTTAAGCCCAAAGAATCCATGGAAAATTGTTACAGAAAATAAGACAATAAAATATTGTAAGGACTATAACAGAAGCATGTAGTACACAGTTCATGTAGACACATCCCAAGCAGTTACAAAGTATATTAAAAACCCTATTGTAGGGAGCAGAAGATTCCAGGAGACATTCTACAAATGAAGGACTCTAAACCCTGTGGTTGGATAAGGAATTCTGGAAGGAAGGTATCCTCACCCAAGGAGAGCAGGTTCCTATACTTCTCTAACCTCACATCCCTGTACTATTCCCACTGACCTTGGTCCAGGCATTCTCACTCCTCTTGAGAGAAATCTATGGCCATATCCTGGAATGTCAGCAGCTCCTGAAATTAAAAGTACACATGCCATGTGGCCGCGGGAAGAGTTCATAAGGTGACCCAAGAAGAAAACAGCAAGTTAAGAGAACTGGTTTTGATTTAGAAGAGTGTCTTCAATTAGAGTGTCTTCAAATATCCACTAATATATAATATATATATATATTTTTTTTTTTTTTTTTTTTTTTACAAAGTAACTTTCTCTACTTTATTTCTAACTACAAGAAAAGAGTATGGCATGTGATCCACAACACAAAACCAGTATGGAGACTATACTTATCTGGAAAAGAAATGATTAAATGATGGTTTCAACACAGGCATATGCATTTTTGAGTGTTTTATGTATATCTAACTGGATAAAGTGTGTGTATTTCTCAGACAGAAAAGACATGTCAAGGTAGAAATGTACCTTTCAACTATTCATGGGTACACAGGTACACTGGGGAGATTGAAAAAGTGCAGATTCTGATTCAGTAGGTCCAGTGGGCCTGAGTTCTATTTTTTTAACAAGCTCATTTTTAACTAGTGATGCCACAGTCTCGGATTCCTTAACGACAATTGTGAATAACAGACATAATTAGAAAGGTAAAAATTCATATTTAATTTTGAACTTAAAGTGTTTTATGGATTTTACACCTTTAATAGGATAGTAAGCACAGCAGCAACAATCATTTGTGAATATTTTCTGTAGACCGTGTATCTTTCTGACTTTTTGTGTAGGATTCCAGCAAAAAGGCCTGGGCTGCGGCCACAGTGGGAGGGGCCCCCAGGCCGGGCCGCCCCTCCAGGACCCCCGACGGGGCCCTGCGCTCCTGGCGGCTCCCTCCCCCGGCGCCCCCCTCCCTCCCGGAAGGCCTCGGGGCAGAGCGGTCCCACCCGCTGCGCCCAGAACGGAGCCCGCGTTTCCGCAGAGCTGGAACTCCCGGCTCGGGGTCTCTTCCCTCCGCCGTCACGGAACTGTCCCGGGGCCCGAGGGGAGGGCGGCCTCACTGAGACTGCCGGCTCTGGGGGGGCCCCGGCGGACGAAGCCGCGACAGTCGTGGGGACGGCGGGCCGGGTAAGTGGGCACCGACCCTCCGCCTGCTCCGGTGCCCGGGCGGCAGCGCAAGACCAGCTTCTGAGGGGCGGGTGTTTGCTGCCACCCGCCGCTGTTGTGCAGAACGAGCGGCCCTGGGGTCTGGTCCCGGGGAACTTCGGTCCCACCTCTCGGCCCTTCCCTCGGCCTGGCTCGCGGGGCGTGGGGTGGGGGGTTGGCCTGAGCGTCCTGAGGGGAAACGGGGCAAGGGAGGCGCAGGGTCCGGCTGCGGCGTCAGCGCCCCTCCTCCCGACTGCGGGGAAAGCTGCCGAAAACTCCTCCCGAGGCTCGCAGGTCCCTTATTCAGCCGAGACCCTCTGTGCTCCTTCCTCCGTGAGCTAAAATACCGGGGGAGGGGACAGGGCGGGGGACTGGCGAAGGTGGTGGAGAACATCAAAAGGTGATTGTCAGCTAAGGAAAACCTGCTCTCCAAGGTGAGGAATGCAGGGCTTTTCTTTGTATGGGAGGATGCCAGAGTGGGCTCACTGAATTCCTTCCTTTGATATGCACCTCAGCTCTCTGGGGCCTGAATTCTGTATTTGCACATCCTGAGTTCCTCAGGGCCCGCCGGCTCACATTGGAGGGCTGCAAGTGCTGATGACTGTGATATCCTTTGTTTACTGAGATGGCAAGAAATATTCCATTTGTCACAGGCTTGAGGGGCAGACAGTGAAATAGAGTCGGAGAATCTCAGAATCTCACTCGGCATGTACATTGGTTTACATATAGATAATATTTATACTTAACTGTGCTAATAGAGTTTCTCAAGTCCAATCTACTTGTACTACTGCCCTCTATGTATTAATTTCATCAATATCATAAGATAAGTGCCTATAAAATTGACTTAATCCATTTAAATAGGATAATGATTTTGAAGGGAAACAATAGAAATATAACAACAAAACCTTTACCACTAAAGGCTGGGTCTGGAACAACCTAAAGAAATGTTCCATTGTTAAAATATTGAAAGAGTATTCAATAGAAATATCAACCAAAATGACAAATAATAAGGGCAGCAGAATGTTGAAATGTTCTATCTTTATCATTAAAGTGGCAGAAAATCATTTATTCGTAGGCACTGGGGGCAGAAGACGCCTGATTTTATATCTTTGTCATATTTGTGCAGTTGTTTCAACAAGTAACTTAAAGACAAAATGGAAAAACAAGGAGATTTGTGCCTGAGATCTTGTTGATGTGAAACCAGGGATGGCCACCTTGTGCCAGGTGAGTTAAGTTTACCTCGCAGGTAGACCTCAGAGCTCCTGAGAAGCCAGGGCTGGAATTTTTCTGCTGGGTGCCCCTTAGGTTCTGTGACTTGATTGATTGTGAGTCATGTTGGGGGAAAGACCTGATTACAGGAAAAGGGTGGGAATAGAGTGATTTGGGGAGGAGCTAACAACATTCATCACAGCTCACGGCCTGAATGAATTTTAAAGAAACAGGAAGAAAATGCTTCTTATGGAATCAGAGAATGTGAGGGCTGGACAATCCCAGAAAATGAGGAACACCCATCTCATTTTCCAGATGAGAAAACAGAGGCCCAGCAAGGTGAAATCCCTCAGCCAAGTTGCATCCGTCTCTCCTCCCCACTACATGGTTCATGAAAGCAGGACTCTTCCTGTCGTGATCACTGCTGAACCCCAAAAAGGGCCACTCATCTAGCAGCTGCTCCAAGAATTTTGGTTGACTGTAGGAACAATGCTATTTCTTTCTTTCTCACTCTTATTCAGGATTGTGCCAAGAACTCCCCGGGTTGCAATGTAATTTTTTTTTTCTTTTTTGCGGTACGCGGGCCTCTCACTGTTGTGGACTCTCCCTTTGCGGAGCACAGGCTCCAGACGCGCAGGCTCAGCGGCCATGGCTCACGGGCCCAGCCGCTCTGAGGCATGTGGGATCTTCCCGGACCAGGGCATGAACCTGCGTCCCCTGCATCAGCAGGCGGACTCTCAACCACGGCGCCACCAGGGAAGCCCTGCAAAGTAATTTGATAAATGTAAATATTCATTGAGTTTTGTTGTGATGAGGACTTAGGCTTTGAAGGTAACAGACTTGGTT
>NC_041224.1:44715298-44725134 GCF_002837175.3 Physeter macrocephalus
TTGTTACAGAAAATAAGAGAATAAAATATTGTAAGGACTATAACAGAAGCATATAGTACACTGTTCATATAGACACATCCCAAGCAGTTACAAAGTATATTAAAAAGGAGGCTGCAATTTTAAAAGAATAAGATAAATTATACCCACAAACTCCCAATCTTTCCTGAAATGTTGCAATCTGAAACCCTATTGTAGGAAGCAGAACATTCCAGGAGACATTCTACCAATGAAGGCCTCTAAACCCTGTGGGTGGATAAGGAATTCTGGGAGGAAGGTATCCTCACCCAAGGGAGCAGGTTCCTATACTTTTCTCACATCACATCCCTGTACAATTCCCGTTGATCTTGGTCCAGGCATTCCCAGTCCTCTTGAGAGAAATCTATGGGCACATCCTGGAATGTCAGCAGTCCCTGAAATTAAAAGTACACATGCCACGTGGCCACGGGAAGAGTTCATAATGTGACCCAAGAAGAAAACAGCAAATTAAGAGAACTGGTTTTAATTTAGAAGAGTGTCTTCAATTATCCACTAATTATATATATATATATATATTTTTTTTTACACAGTAACTTTCTCTATTTCTAACTACAAAAAAAGAGTATGGCATGTGATCCACAAAACCAGTATAGAGATTATACTTATGTGGAAACGAAATGATAAAATGATGGTTTCAACTCTGGCATACGCATTTTTGAGTGTTTTATTTATATCAAACTGGATAAAATGTGAGTATTTCTCAGACAGAAAAGACATGTCGAGGTAGAAATGTACCGTTCAGCTATTCATGGGTCCACAAGTACACTGGCAAGATTGTAAAATTGCAGATTGTGATTCAGTAGGTGCGGTGGGCCTGAGTTCTATTTTTTTAACAAGCTCATTTTTAACTAGTGATGTCACAGTCTCTGATTCATTAACGACAACTGTGAACAGCAGAGACATAATTAGAAAGGTAAAAATTCGTATTAGGGGCTTCCCTGGCGGTGCAGTGGTTGGGAGTCCGCCTGCCGATGCAGGGGACGCGGGTTCGTGTCCCGGTCCGGGAAGATCCCACGTGCCGCGAAGCGGGTGGGCCCGTGAGCCATGGCCGCTGAGCCTGCGCGTCCGGAGCCTGTGCTCCGCAGCGGGAGAAAAATATTCGTATTTTGAACTTAAAGTGTTTTATAGATTTCACACTTTAATAGCATAGTAAGCACAGCAGCAACAATCATTTGTGAATATTTACTATAGACCGTGTATCTTTCTGACTTTTTGTGTAAGATTCCAAGAAAAAGGCCTGGGCTGCGGCCACAGTGGGCGGGGCCCCCAGGCCGGGCCGCCCCTCCAGGACCCCCGACAGGGCCCTGCGCTCCTGGCGGCTCCCTCCCCCGGCGCCCCCCTCCCTCCCGGAAGGCCTCGGGGCAGAGCGGTCCCACCCGCTGCGCCCAGAACGGAGCCCGCGTTTCCGCAGAGCTGGAACTCCCGGCTCGGGGTCTCTTCCCTCCGCCGTCACGGAACTGTCCCGGGGCCCGAGGGGAGGGCGGCCTCACTGAGACTGCCGGCTCTGGGGGGGCCCCGGCGGACGAAGCCGCGACAGTCGTGGGGACGGCGGGCCGGGTAAGTGGGCACCGACCCTCCGCCTGCTCCGGTGCCCGGGCGGCAGCGCAAGACCAGCTTCTGAGGGGCGGGTGTTTGCTGCCACCCGCCGCTGTTGTGCAGAACGAGCGGCCCTGGGGTCTGGTCCCGGGGAACTTCGGTCCCACCTCTCGGCCCTTCCCTCGGCCTGGCTCGCGGGGCGTGGGGTGGGGGGTTGGCCTGAGCGTCCTGAGGGGAAACGGGGCAAGGGAGGCGCAGGGTCCGGCTGCGGCGTCAGCGCCCCTCCTCCCGACTGCGGGGAAAGCTGCCGAAAACTCCTCCCGAGGCTCGCAGGTCCCTTATTCAGCCGAGACCCTCTGTGCTCCTTCCTCCGTGAGCTAAAATACCGGGGGAGGGGACAGGGCGGGGGACTGGCGAAGGTGGTGGAGAACATCAAAAGGTGATTGTCAGCTAAGGAAAACCTGCTCTCCAAGGTGAGGAATGCAGGGCTTTTCTTTGTATGGGAGGATGCCAGAGTGGGCTCACTGAATTCCTTCCTTTGATATGCACCTCAGCTCTCTGGGGCCTGAATTCTGTATTTGCACATCCTGAGTTCCTCAGGGCCCGCCGGCTCACATTGGAGGGCTGCAAGTGCTGATGACTGTGATATCCTTTGTTTACTGAGATGGCAAGAAATATTCCATTTGTCACAGGCTTGAGGGGCAGACAGTGAAATAGAGTCGGAGAATCTCAGAATCTCACTCGGCATGTACATTGGTTTACATATAGATAATATTTATACTTAACTGTGCTAATAGAGTTTCTCAAGTCCAATCTACTTGTACTACTGCCCTCTATGTATTAATTTCATCAATATCATAAGATAAGTGCCTATAAAATTGACTTAATCCATTTAAATAGGATAATGATTTTGAAGGGAAACAATAGAAATATAACAACAAAACCTTTACCACTAAAGGCTGGGTCTGGAACAACCTAAAGAAATGTTCCATTGTTAAAATATTGAAAGATGTATTCAATAGAAATATCAACAAAAATGACAAATAATAAGGGCAGCAGAATGTTGAAATGTTCTATCTTTATCATTAAAGTGGCAGAAAATCATTTATTCGTAGGCACTGGGGGCAGAAGACGCCTGATTTTATATCTTTGTCATATTTGTGCAGTTGTTTCAACAAGTAACTTAAAGACAAAATGGAAAAACAAGGAGGTTTGTGCCTGAGATCTTGTTGATGTGAAACCAGGGATGGCCACCTTGTGCCAGGTGAGTTAAGTTTACCTCGCAGGTAGACCTCAGAGCTCCTGAGAAGCCAGGGCTGGAATTTTTCTGCTGGGTGCCCCTTAGGTTCTGTGACTTGATTGATTGTGAGTCATGTTGGGGGAAAGACCTGATTACAGGAAAAGGGTGGGAATAGAGTGATTTGGGGAGGAGCTAACAACATTCATCACAGCTCACGGCCTGAATGAATTTTAAAGAAACAGGAAGAAAATGCTTCTTATGGAATCAGAGAATGTGAGGGCTGGACAATCCCAGAAAATGAGGAACACCCATCTCATTTTCCAGATGAGAAAACAGAGGCCCAGCAAGGTGAAATCCCTCAGCCAAGTTGCATCCGTCTCTCCTCCCCACTACATGGTTCATGAAAGCAGGACTCTTCCTGTCGTGATCACTGCTGAACCCCAAAAAGGGCCACTCATCTAGCAGCTGCTCCAAGAATTTTGGTTGACTGTAGGAACAATGCTATTTCTTTCTTTCTCACTCTTATTCAGGATTGTGCCAAGAACTCCCCGGGTTGCAATGTAATTTTTTTTTTCTTTTTTGCGGTACGCGGGCCTCTCACTGTTGTGGACTCTCCCTTTGCGGAGCACAGGCTCCAGACGCGCAGGCTCAGCGGCCATGGCTCACGGGCCCAGCCGCTCTGAGGCATGTGGGATCTTCCCGGACCAGGGCATGAACCTGCGTCCCCTGCATCAGCAGGCGGACTCTCAACCACGGCGCCACCAGGGAAGCCCTGCAAAGTAATTTGATAAATGTAAATATTCATTGAGTTTTGTTGTGATGAGGACTTAGGCTTTGAAGGTAACAGACTTGGTTCAGATCCTGGTTCTGCCACTCAATAGCTGTTTGGCTTTGGAAAAATTACTAAACCTCTCTGAGCTTATTTCCTCCTTTGTAAAAGTGGGGGTAAAACTATCTGAGCCAGCAGAGCACCTGCATGAGACATGTGCACTAAATATTGCTCTTTCTCACTCTCCCACGCCATCTCTCTGTTCTTCCCAGAGAAGTTGTGCAGAAGGATATAGTAGTTTTTTAAAAAATATTATTTATTTATTTATATTTGCCTGTGTTCGGTCTTTGTTTCTATGTGCATGCTTTGTCTAATTGCGGCGAGCAGGAACTACTCTTTGTTGCGGTGCATGGGCTTCTCATTGTGGTGGCTTCTCTTGTTGCGCTTGTTGTGGAGCACCAGCTCTAGGCGTGCGGGCTTCAGTAGTTGTGGCCTGCAGGCTCAGTAGTTGTGGCGCATGGGCTTAGCTGCTCTTTGGCATGTGGGATCTTCCCTGACCACAGCTCAAACCCACGTCCTCTGCCTTGGCAGGCAGATTCTTAACCACTGTGCCACCAGGGAAGTCTGATATGGTACTTTATAAAGAGGGGTTTTAATTTATTCCAGATAGTGTACTTTTTTCTTGTAGAAAAGATTATTCCCTGTAGAAACATTAACATGCATTACCACTACAAATGCAGTATTCTATGGGTTAGATATTATCAGTAAATTTAATAAGGAATTGGGCAAATGCCAAGGCACTAGGTACTTGGGAGTAAGAAGACTCAAATCTGGGGTGCCCCCACCCCAATTTCAAGAGCAGCGTGTGTTTTTCAAATCCATGTTTCATCTGGTCTTTGTTTCTCATCCATCCCTGTGTCTGCCTTTCTCAAGAAGGCTCAGATCCTCTGCTTTCACAGCCTCCCAGCTGGCTCTTCCCCAACTCCCGCCCTGGAACCTCTGCATGCCTGGGTGTGCCTGCTCTCCCTGTGCATCACCAGCTTTGCCAGGGAGCTGCTGCGTCCTGCACTGCTTGCTGTACCCCAGAGTGCCTAGACCCGTCTGGAACATGAAGTACACCCTCATACCATGTGTGCACACCCATCCCCTTACCTTATATCCTGCCTCTAAACCAGGCTTGGGGGTGACTACAGTGTGCATTCAGCTATGTTAGGTGCTAGGATCAAAGTGAAGTTCTCAACTTTTGAAGTTGCAGTCTTGAGAGGCACACAGTGATTTAAAGTCGGGTCACCTGACTTAAAGGGGGGGCTGATTGATTTAAAGCCAGGGCAGCTGACTTAAAGCCTGCCTGCGTCCCTCAGCTGCAGGACGACACCAACTTTGGCAGTGCACGGGTTCGCTCCAAGCCAGCACTGCTGTTCAGGAAGAGCTTCCAGTAGCGCCTTAGTGCAGGGAGACTTGGTCCGTTGTCTTGCCCCTGCCCTCAGAGGGAGGCCACCTGCTCTTCTGGAGGAGAATCTGGGAGGGGGAAGTGCAGAGTCCCGGCTGGTGTTGCGGCACCCCTTGTCTGATGGCAGGGAAAGGGGGAGGGGCTGTGTGGTGTCCTGGGGCTGGACTCACCAGGTCAACTCAGCCTCTCAACCTCCTAACCTCCCCACACACACCCCACAAGAGTTTCCAATAATATGTAATTGTGCCTTAGGTTCTGGGTCTTCAAACTCATACCCAGGCTCCCAGGTCCCTTGATTCAGCCAATTCCTCTGTGCTCTTTCTTCTATTAGATACAGTCCCAGAGGGAGAGGCTGGGGGACGGGACTAGAGGGACCCCGGCAACACTGGCCTCAGGTGACTGCATAGATCCGGGGCCTGTGCTCTCACACGTGTGCGAGGACCCTTAAGGCGGAATCGAGGGGGCCAGTTAGAGGCAGTCCTTGCTGCCTCAACTGAGTATGGATCACCGTCGGGTGGGGAGCACGCTGAGCCCTGAGAAGTACTGTTAGGAGGATGTGTTCCTCTCCCGGCTTCAAGGACGTGGGTGGGCTTCACGGTTCCAGTTCCCCTCCAGGCCTCCAGGTCTGACTGCACCCCAGTGGCCTTGCAGACCTGCCTTCCTGTCCCAGAACGTGCCCGGCTCCAGGAAGAATCCAGACTGCAGAGATGGTGCCTGAGCGCTCCAGCTTAAGAAGTGCTGTTCCTGGGGACCCAACAGTGGAGGCAGGAATGGTGAAGGGAGTGCGGGGGGGTGGGTAGGGAGCGGTGGCTGCCCTGGGAGATGTTGATAGAGAAATGTCCCCCACAACCCCAGCCCCCTGCAACTGGCCCATTGATGCCATAGGATCGCAGGGCCTTTTAGTGAGAGATGCCTCTGCTTCTTTACTCCTGTGTTCAAAACTATGCAAAACCAACTCTTCATCCTCTTGCTGCCTTGCCAGGACTTTTAAAGCACTGTTCTTTTGAAACACTCGTTCCCTAAACTGCAGTTTGGAGCTGCCCCAGCTATTTAAAAGTGTTTTCCTTAACTGAGACTAAATCCTACTCTTTTGAAAAAACAACCTTCACTTCAGAGGAGATCGACTTTTCTGCCCATTCCTTCCTTCTAGTGCCCTCTTAAAAACCCCTGTGCTCAAAGAGCTTGGTGATTTATTTTTTTCCTTGATGTCAAAAAAAACCTTCCCCATGCACCCCAAAAAGCTTTCCTGGAACATAGGTGTTTCAAAACCATGACAATGTTTTGCAGTTAGTATACACTGGGTAGACTGCCTAGCAATCCCTCCAAGAGGCAGAGGTGAGCAACACCTTTACTTATTTGATTGGATGCCCTTCAAATTTAGGAAGGTCCCATTCTTATGACCCAGCAGATAAGACAGAGCAGCCAGGACACCCGTGTTCACCGTGCATACTAATAAAGGCCAGAATCTCCTCATTTATCTCTGGTGGGAAGTTCTGATTGTTTCACAGGATCAAACTCAAATCATATTTAAACTAGGGGATATTCCTGAGCATAAAAGGAAGTATCCATCCCTAGCAACAGTCGCTGCAGAGGAATAAAGACCCAGATGTAGAGAACGGAATTGAGGACACAGGGAGGGGGAAGGGTAAGCTGAGATGAAGTGAAAGAGTGGCATGGACATATATACACTAGCAAAGGTGAAATAGATAGCTGGTGGGAAGCAGCTGCACATAGCACAGGGATATCAGCTCAGTGCTTTGTGACCACCTAGAGGGGTGGGATAGGGAGGGTGGGAGGGAGATGCAAGAGGGAGGGGATATGGGGATATATGTATACGAATAGCTGATTCACTTTGTTATGCAGCAGAAGCTAACACAACATGCTAAATCAATTATACTACAATAAAGATGTTAACAACAACAAAAACCCCAAAAAACTAAGTCAATCAAGCCAACGGAGACATTGTATGTGTTTACAGTGCAAGAAATCCAGACGAGAATCCTTTATTCTGTATGCAATGAATAGTCCATTCGAAAAGAAAAAATCTTTCTATAATGTTGTTTTTCCATTTATTGTTCAGAACATTTTTATACCTCTGCATTTCTTACTATTCAAAGCCAAGTCACGTGAGTTAGAGGTAAGCAGCTGATTGATTTAAAGTTGGTTAATGTGATTTAAAAACCAGTGGCAGGGGCTTCCCTGCTGGTGCAGTGGTTGAGAATCTGCCTGCTGATTCAGGGGACATGGGTTCGTGCCCCAGACCGGGAAGATCCCACATGCTGCGGAGCGGCTGGGCCTGTGAGCCATGGCCACTGAGTCTGTGCGTCCGGAGCCTGTGCTCCGCAACAGGAGAGGCCACAACAGTGACAGGCCCGCGTACCACAAAGAAAAAAAAAAACAAAAAAACAGTGGCAGTTGATTGATTTAAATCCCGGTCATATGACATGAGGAGGGGGTGCTAAAAACGGCTTTTTCATCTCTGGCTCAGAATATCATATTTACCTTGGTTTTTCTTATGATTTAGAAAACGAGCTGTCTCTCCTTGGAATCTTCAGGAGAAAAATACAGTATTTCAGGTTCATTCTTGAAACCAACTTCTCACTGTTAAGGTGTATTGACTAAAAGATCTTCCTTCTTCAAGAGATTCCAAACCTCTGTAAGACACTTCATTGTAATTGGAGAAAAAAGAAGAATGAAATCAGGCCAGCAGCTGCAGGAGGCCAAGGCAGCCCCCAGGACTAAGGAAGGAGGAGGAGGAAGGGCTGAGAGTTGCCATTAGAGCAGACAACCTCCAGAGGGTGCTGAAGCACCGGCAGAGCCCACACACCACTCCTAGTTTGGTACTCCAGGGTCAGATTTGGGTTTGGAGATGGGGTTGCTGTAACCCCAAGGATAGAAAACGAGCTGTCTCTCCTTGGAATCTTCAGGAGAAAAATACAGTATTTCAGGTTCATTCTTGAAACCAACTTCTCACTGTTAAGGTGTATTGTCTAAAAGATCTTCCTTCTTCAAGAGATTCCAAACCTCTGTAAGACACTTCATTGTAATTGGAGAAAAAAGAAGAATGAAATCAGGCCAGCAGCTGCAGGAGGCCAAGGCAGCCCCCAGGACTAAGGAAGGAGGAGGAGGAAGGGCTGAGAGTTGCCATTAGAGCAGACAACCTCCAGAGGGTGCTGAAGCACCGGCAGAGCCCACACACCACTCCTAGTTTGGTACTCCAGGGTCAGATTTGGGTTTGGAGATGGGGTTGCTGTAACCCCAAGGAGGTGAGCAG
Source organism: Physeter macrocephalus (assembly GCF_002837175.3). Classification (NCBI taxonomy): domain Eukaryota; kingdom Metazoa; phylum Chordata; class Mammalia; order Artiodactyla; family Physeteridae; genus Physeter; species Physeter macrocephalus. The sequence goes on from NC_041224.1 coordinate 44,723,604, forward strand.
AGAGGAGGAGTTGATTACCGGTCTCCTCTGACTCTCTGGCCAAAATTGCCTGGCTTCACAGGGGTGATAGAGTTTTGCTTTCAGCATCTGATGGGGCACTTCCAGGCTGGTCGGGTTGCCCAGTGGCCCGACAGCCTGACAGGCTGACTGCGGTGGGACCACCCTTTGTTTCTCCAGAATCTGTACATCAGGAGGTGCATGGTTACGGGAGCCCATTCACCGCCACCACCACTCCCACAAGGGGGATGGCACCTTCCCTGGCTGTACCCTATGATCACCAGGTACTTGAAATGAATGCAAGTCTTTTGACTTCAAGGAAAAGCTCACATAACTGCTTCTGCCTCATCTTGTGTGGGATTTACTAAAATGGAAGGACATTATAAAGAACAGGTAGAAAACTCACCTGTTGGTCTCCATGGAAAAGAAAAGGAGGAGAGAGAACGAATGACTGTTTCTCAGTAAATTCACCTTCTTAGTTGATTGTTCTATCTTCTCATTTCTTTTAACTTCTATGTATGTCTAATGGAATAATGTAGAAAGGCTGATTTTTATGCTTTAAAAGATTTTACATCACAAAGAAACTAGAAGTGGCTAACAGAACTTATTCAAATCAATTTTACATGGAGACTTTGATATTAAATTTGTATACTAAAATGGGTTAATCCAAATTTTCTCTTTCTTTTTGAGTGAATATTTGTAACATATTTTTGTAGATAATAATTTACCCTAGATATACAAAATTGTGAGAATGGGTACCATTTTTCACCACTTAAATGATTTTTTTTTTTTTTTAGGTTCAGGGGACCTAAATGCAGGGACCGATGCAGGGGACATGGGGATCTTCCCAGACCGGGGCACGAACCCATATCCCCTGCATTAGCAGGTGGACTCTCAACCACTGTGCCACCAGGGAAGCCCTATACAAATTTTAAAATTACTTTTTCAAGTTCTGTGAAAATGCTTTGGTATTCTGATAGGGATTGCATTAAATCTGTAGGTTGTCTTTGGTAGTATGGTTATTTTATCGGTATTAATTCTTCCAGTCCAAGAACATGGTATATCTCTCCATCTGTTGGTATCATCTTTAATTTCTTTCATCAGTGTCTTATAGTTTTCTGTTTTCTTAATTTTTTTTCTTTCTGACAGCTTTGAGTTTTGTTTTTTCTTCTTTTTCTAATTCCTTCAGGTGTAATGTTAGATTGTTTATTTGATATTTTTCTTGTTCCCTAAGAATAAACTTGTATCACTATTAACTTCCCCCTGTGAACTGCGTTGCTGTGTCCCATAGATTTTGGATCATTGTGTGTTCATTTTCATTTGTCTTGGGTATTTTTAGAATCCCTCTTTAATTTCTTCAGTGTTCCTTTCTTCCCCTTTTATTCCCTTCATCTGTGATGTGAGGACTATCTTTAATATTATGTTTGGATTTCTTTCACCTTTGTGTGTGTGTGTGTGTGTGTGTGTGTGTGTGTGTGTGTGTGTGTGTGTGATTATTTAAGTTGCTGTGCTCTTAATTTCACATGGACACTAA
>NC_041224.1:44725505-44726851 GCF_002837175.3 Physeter macrocephalus
TGATTTTATTAGTATTTTCTTTCATCCTTCCTATTAGCTGTGTACATGGTTGATTTACTACCTTTGTTGAATATTTGCTATATCCAATGAGGTTTTTCCTTTAGTAAGTTTCCTTTCCTAATTTTTATGTTTCAGTTGTGGCCTTTTCTTTGTCACTTAGAAAAGCCCCTTTAGGGATTCCCTGGTGGCGCAGTCATTGAGAGTCTGCCTGCCGATGCAGGGGACTCGGGTTCGTTCCCTGGTCTGGGAGGATCCTGCATGCCGCAGAGTGGCTGGGCCTGTGAGCCATGGCCACTGAGCCTGTGCGTCCCGAGCCCGTGCTCTGCAATGAGAGAGGCCACAGCAGTGAGAGGCCAGCGTACCGCAAAGAAAAAAAAGAAAAGCCCCTTTAAGATTTCTCATAAAGCTGGTTTGATGATGCTGAGCTCTTTTAGTTTTACTTCTCTGTAAAACTTTAGATCTCACCATCAAATCTGAAGGAGAGCCTTGCTGGGTAGAGTATTTTTGTTATATGCTTTTCCCTTTCATGACTTTAAATATACCATGCCACTCCCTTCTGGCATGCAGAGGTTATCCTGAAAAGTCAGCTGATAACTTTATGCAAGTTTCCATGTTTGTAACTTGTTGCTTTTCCTTTGCTCCTTTTAATAGTGTCTTTTTATCTTTATTTTTTTGCCATTTTAATTACAATGAGTCTTGGTGTGGTCCTCTTTGGATTGATCCTGTTTTGGCCTTACTGTTTTTATTGGACTTGGATGTCTGTTTTCTTTCCCAGGTTATGGAAGTTTTCAGTTCTTATGTCTTCAGGTATGTTCTACATTGCTTTCTCTTACCTTTTTGCTTCTGGAACCAGTATAATGCAAATATTAGTACACTTGATGTTGTTTCACACGTCTGTTCAACTTTCCTCATTTCATTTTAATCTATTTTTTTACCGTTCATCTTCAGTGATTACCAGTACTCTGTCCTTCAGTTTTCTGATTCATTCCTCTGTTTCATTTCGTCTACACTAATTTCCTTTTAGTGTATTTTTCATTTCAGTTATTGTATGCTTCATCTCTGTTTTGTTGTTCTTTAATGGTCTAACTCTTTTTTAAAAAATTCTAACTTCTTGTTCTGGTTGTCCATTCTTCTCCTGAGTTCTTTGATCATCTTTACAGTCATTACCTTGAACTCTTTGTTGAGGAGATTGGCTATCTCCACTTCACTTAGATCTTCTGAGTTTTTATCTTGTTCCTTCATTTCAATCGTGTTTCTGTGTCACCTCATTTTTCTTAACTTGCTGTTTTTATTGAGTTGTATGTAGTAGGTTCGTTACATTTCCTGACCTTGGAGAAGTGGCCTTT
>NC_041224.1:44727351-44747648 GCF_002837175.3 Physeter macrocephalus
TCATACCCCTTGCTATCTGGGAGCCCCTCAGAAATTGTAGTTATTCTCCCATGTGTGGGCCACCCACCTGGTGGTATGGGTCTTGACGCTGTTGAGATGTTGCCCTTCCTTCCTGCCTTGCTGAGGGGCCTTCCTTATGTCTTTAGCTGTAAAACATCTTTGATGGTGGTCCTGGCCTTTTTCATCAATTGCTGTTCTGTAAACAGTTGTGACTTTGGTGTGCGCATGAGAGGCATAAAGTTCTGGGTCTTTGAACTCTGCCATCTTGGACAATCTCTCCATTCTTAAATCATATTATTTAATTTTTCTTAGTATATTGTTTGATTAGTGACAGTTTGAAATTTATTATCACTCATGTTTACTTCTCCTGTTTTAAAAAATTGAATAGTGCCTTCATTCATTTTGAAATGAAGGTAGTGACCTGAGAATTTCCATACCTCAAAAATCAAGGATAGGACAAAAGCCTTTTCTACTTGTGTTACCCTCAAACTCTGCACCCTACCCCAGCCTGGGGATTAACCTCTTGCACCCATGCTCACCTTCTCTTTTGGGACCGTTAACCATCACTGCATCTGTATGTGTGTTGACAAAGTGAACTCTAGTCTTTCCAGTTTTTGTGTTTTGTTTTTCGGTTTAGGGAACAGTCCTAGTATGAATGTACATTTACTGGTCTGCTGAAGTTCATATATAAACCTGTCAAACACATTACCAGAATTGGAATTGCTTGTATATACACTTTGATAAATTTTAGAGACAAAGTTAGAACAGAAGTAAATTGTATTTCAAATCCCACAGTATTCTCACACCATGAAAACCCTTCCCTTTTTAATTATTTGTGTGTAGTTTATCTTTATGCCCAAACTATATTTCCCAGAGATGGGTAAGTGTTATGTTTCTTGCCAGCACATTTACCGTATTGTTCAAAGTCAGGAGTTTAGTGGTTTTAGCATGAACATATTTCCATGAACTCGCAAATACAAGATCTTCTCTCACACTGTCTTTTACTCCCTGCTGTTTTATATTGCCCTCCTAATTCTCAGTCCTGGTCTTTTTTTATGTTCTTCATCAACCTGGATAGGTTATACTATTTTCTCCCTTATTCAAGACCAATAGAATAGAATAGAACACCCAGAAATAAACCCTAATTTATGGCCAAATGATTTTTGACAAGTTGCCAAGACATTTCAATGTAGAAAGGATAGTATTTTCAACAAATGGTGCTGAGAAGTCTTGTTGTCAACATGCAAATGAAGGAAGATGGACCCTTACCTAACATCACATGCAAAAATTAATGAAAACGTATGAAGAAACTAAATATAAGACACACTAAAATAAAGTCTTAGAAGAAGATACAAGACAAGAGCATCATGACATTGGATTTGGCAGTGTTTTCCTCAATATGAAACGAAGGAACAACAAAGGTACAGCTAACAAAAAAATAAACAATTTGCAGTGCATAATTTTTAAAAAATGTATATCAAAGAAATGTAAACAGAATAAAATGGCAACCTACAAGATGGGAGAAAATATTTGAAAGCCATCTATCTGACAAGAGATTTCTATTCAGAATATATTGAGAACGTGTAAAACTCAACAAAAAGCAAACACCCTGATTCAAAAATGGACAAAAGACTTGAATAGATGGGTCTTCAAAAAGATGTACAAATGATTAAGCTCTTGAATAGATGCTCCATATCACTAAATGTATGTTTATGTATTTGTGTGCATGCATACACACACAAGCACACACACACATACACAAGCAGAAAACAAGTATTGGTGAGGATGTGAGGGAGTTGGAAGCATTGTGCTATGTCAGTGGGAAAGTAGAATGATACAGCTGCTTTGAAGAAGAGTATGGCAGTTTTTCAGATATTGAAAAATAGAATTACTACATGATCCAGGAATCTTACTCTGAGGTATACCCAAAGGAATTGAAATCAGGGTCTTAAATATTTGTACTCCAGTGTTTAGAGCAGTAATAATCAGAGTAGCTAAAATATGAAAGCAACCTAAGTGTTCATCCACTAGTTCCTGGATAAGCAAAGTGTGGTATACCCATATAATACAATATTATTCAGTGTTAAGAAGGAAAAGATCTAAGAATGTGCTGCAACATGGATGAATCTTGAAGAAATTTAGCTTCCTAAAATGCCATTTTTGTGACTTTTAGTGAGTCATAAAGATACAAGTACTTATTTCAATTATATGGGGTACTTAGTGTAGTCAAAACCATAGAAATTGGGAGGGTAATGATGCTTTTCAGGTGGTTATGGAACAAAAAGGAAAGTTATGTTTAAACGATATAGAGTTACAGTTTTAAAACGTAGAAAAGAATTAGAAAGATAAATCGCGATGTTGATCGTCCAATAATATGAATGTATTTAATATTACTGAACGGTGCACTTTATAATAATTAACATGTTATATTTTATGTTATTTGATTTTACCAACATACAAAATTGGGAAAAAATGTAATATGAGGAAAGGGAGTGGACCTGGGTTAGAGCAGAGAGTAATCAGAAGGGTGAGACACTGCATATGTCGAAGAAGAAGAGCTGAGAGTCTTCATTGGTCAGAAGAGACTTTATAAAAAAGAAAACAATTACTCTGAGGGTGTATTAAATAGATATCTGTGGGTGTACTGTTATCTCCCATGGGTTATCTTAAAGAGTCTTTAATAAAGTCCATAAGGCTTTCTGAGGCTTTTTAAAAAACTGGATAACCTAGGAGATAATTAGAGGATGGGACTTAAGTGTATGTCTAGGTTGACAGATTTTGCAGGGAACACGAACCTGAGAACAGTGGAGGTCCTGAGAGTGTAAGTACATGGAAATTAGAAAAAAAATAATAAAGGGAATTAGGAAAACTTTGGACTTCGAAGGTCATGTATTACTGAGTCAGACCTGAGGTTTCTAAGGAGTTATATACACAGTTGCTATTTGGATTACTTGTTGATAAAGATCAGTGGAAAAACTAGAGTCGTTTCCAAGTGTAGGTAAGATATATTGAGAGAATGGAGGTGGAAAGCAGGGAGGCCCAGAGAAAAGTGGGAAGGTCATATTGGGCTAAGGTGGTGGTAATATCCAGCAGAACAGATGGTAGGGGAGAGTATGGATTCATCTTTCTTCTTTCGGTTCCCCACCTCATCCTTAATAATTCTTTGGGAATATTTCATTCCTCTGTGATGCAGGTACAGAATTCGAGTGAGGAGACTACACCCTCAGTGTCCAGCTGTCTGAGTCCTCAGTGTGCTTCAAATGATGGAGAACTATTTCTTCTTTATGAGAAGAGTTAGTACCTCATAGCTAAGCTTAAGCTGGAGCTTATGCAATATTGATTCCACTTTATATATACTGTTGGCATAGAGGTTCCCCCTCCTCTTTCCTTGACGATTATGAAATGAATCTATATTTCTCAATATTTGGGTACATCAGATAAATACATTAAGTAAAGGAATCTTATATATTGCTCCGTGCATAGTTTGCTCTTTCTTGTTTCTCCTTTACCTTTACTAAATTAGCACAGGGAGAGACCTTGAAATGTTCTTACCAGGAGAGATCAAGACATCATATTTCTAGAGAGGTTGGTTGGACAGAGCAGCAGTCCCAGTGAGAATCAAAGCTTCTGTTACTACTTGGAAGTGTACCTGTATAGAGTAGAGGGCTCCAGGAACTATCCTAGACTATTCCAAAATCCCTGCGGGAGATCATTAAGAGAGGCAGGATCTGCTACCAGGTCAGGGTACTATGACATGTTTGTCAGTCATCTGATGTGAGATTCTCAGAGCCAATCCCATATGGTAGGGCTGAGTGCAGAGTGATGAAGAACCTGTGAAAGCCTTTGAATGCATGTTAAAGATGAAGCTCTGATTTAGGGTAGAATTTTCTTACCTGACTGAATGTCACCCTTCTGCGGGGATGAGATTCTGTGCTTTTCTTCTCTTGATGACCACTGACTGCAAATCATTAGAAGCTCATGTCTAGAAAGCATTCTTTATTTAATTTCTTAGAGAAGAAAACATAGAAAACATTTTTATCCACTTTCAAATTGAGGATCAAGGGGAATGACATCAGTGAAAATGTCAGAGTAGGGAGCGCTGGCTTGTGTCCATTGCCACAAACACTGACATACGTGGTAAAACCTGTCAGAATGATCTTATCAGCACATGTAAGTTTTCTTTTCTTTTCGCCCTGTAGATTTATCTTTCATTGAAACTGAACTTACTACAGGATGTGGAGAATAAACAAGGAAGTAGAAACTGTATCTCCTGATGAGAGAATCAGTAAGTCACATTAGCTGTTCTGAGCTATGTCTTAGTCACCGTGACTGTAATTAAAACAAACAAAAAACAAAACACTTTGTTTTTGGTAAGTCAGTTCTGACATTTCTTCGTTAAAGACAAGGTAACAGATACAGACTTAGGTCTACCAGAATTGAGCAAAATTTTGATTGTACCTGTGCTGAATATATGAGCATGACCTGCTATAAATCTTCATTATACTTATTGCCACAACTGACAAATTCCCTTTTCCCACTCCTGATATGTTGCATGTAAGGAATGCATAGGTCACTAACCCCAGCTGTCACAGGTAAACTCTGCCACATGGATTACTGCATGTTTTCCTGCTGGAAGACCACACATTCTCGAGTATCATGCCTGCAGAGTATCTGGGCTCTTCCTTTTTCTGAATAAAGTTTAGATAATCACCTAACTTTATGAGAAATATATAAATTGTATTTGCATATTCTTCAGGTTTTTATTTATCCATGCATTAAAGTGTGATTAATATGTAGATGCTTATGTAAATGCAATTTTAGTAATGCTTTGTGGAGAGCTTCAGAATCTAGGTATTAAAAAAAAAGAAGAAGGAGTTCTTGAAACTCTCAGGGAATTATGGAGAAGTCTTTGTGTCTATAAATATCAATCTGAAATAATGCATATTCTCTGAAATAAACTAGGCATAAAATTGTAGGAAAAAACTTCATGAGATGCAAGAGCATGTGATGGCCATACAGGAAAAATAATATTCTCAGAGAGTAATGAACAGTGTGGAGTTCAGCAGAAGGGTAATACAGATTCAGAGAGTAATACAGTGGAGGATTACTGGACTGAATGTCAATATTATGACATAGTATGAGTGTGTTTCGTGTTTGGTAATTGCAATCATTGTTGCTTTTGTTGTGGTCATCCATTTACAATGCTTGGTGTCAGTTGATTTATCTGTTGTAAAAATAAAATACAGTCTGTGTGTGTGAAAAAAAACATACATGATGGCTTGATAAAGTTGTATGGAATTTGAGATCTGGAAAAAAGCATTTCTTTTCTGTAATACTAGGATGCTAATTGGACATTTTTGCAAGAAAGGGATTTGAGGATGCAAATCTCGTGTTTCTAAGGTGGGAAGTCAGTTCATGGTGGAACATTCTATTAAACTTCTGTGAGTGGAGAAATATTTCTTTGGAAGGAAGAGGTCACAAATCCCTTTTTAATAGTTAGTGGTTTATAGTATACCCAATGAGGAAAATGACTATTTCTGAACTTTAGAAAAAAATAATATAATTTTTCTGCATTTATATTATGAAGCTGATGTAGAATATCAAAAATTCTTTATTATGAAAAACAATGTAATTAATTTGACATAATTCATGTATATTGAACCTGTGGTACACACACACAATAAAACTTACATTCAAAAAGATTTTTGCACTTAAGAAATATTTTCTAGTGTAGTCGATTTACAATGTTGTGGGTTTTTAAAATACATGTTTATTGGAGTATAAGTGCTTTATAACATTGTATTAGTTTCTGCTTTACAACAAAGTGAATCACCTATAGGTATACATATATTCCCCATATCCCCCCCTCTTGAGCCTCCCTCCCACCCTCCCTATCCCACACCTCTGGGGGTCATAAAGCACCGAGCTGATCTCCCTGTGCTATGCGGCAGCTTACCACTAGCTCTTTTACATTTGGTAGTGTACACATGTCAGTGCTATTCTCTCACTACGTCCCTGTCTCCCCTTCCGCCCTGTGTCCTTAAGTCCGTTCTCTACATCTGTGTCTTTAGTCCTGTCCTGTCACTAGGTTCGTCAGTACCATTTTTCTAGATTCCATATATATGTGTTCACGTATGGTATTTGTTTTTCTCTTTCTGACTTACTTCACTCTGTATGACAGACTTTAGGTCCAACCACCTCACTACAAATAACTCAGTTTTGTTCCTTTTTATGGCTGAGTAATACTCCATTATATATATGGGCCACATATTCTTTATATATTCATCTGTCAATGGACATTTAGGTTGCTTCTATGTCCTGGCTATTGTAAATAGTGCTACAGTGAACATTGTGGTACATGTATCTTTTTGAATTATGGTTTTCTCCAGGTATATGCCCAGTAGTGGGATTGCTGGGTTATATGGTAGTTCTATTTTTAGCTTTTAAGGAACCTCCATACTGTTCTCCATAGTGGGTGTATCAGTTTACATTCCCACCAACAGTGCAGGAGGGTTCGCTTTTCTCCACACCCTCTGCAGCCTTTATACATTGTTGTATTAATTTCTGCTGTGTGGCAAAGTGATTCAGTTATATATATATATATATATATATATATATATATATATATATATTCTTTTCCATTATGGTTTATCACAGGATATTGCATATAGTTTCCTCTGCTATACAGTAGGTCTTTGTGGGTTGTCCATCCTATGTAGAATAGTTTGCTTCTGCTATTCCAAAACTCCCAATATTTCCTTCACTCTGTCCTTAGCAACCACAACTCTGTTTTCTGTATCTGTGTGTTTGTTTCTGTCTTGCTGACATGTTCATTTGTGTCCTGTTTTCAATTCCACATATAAGTGATATTATATGGTATTTGTCTTTCACTTTCTGACTTACTTCACTTAGTATCATTATCTCTATGTCCATCCGTGTTGCTGTAAATGACATTATTTCATTCTTTTTTATGTCTGAGTAATATCTATTATATACATATACCACACCTTCTTTATACATTCATTTCTCAGTGAACATTTAGGTTGTTTCCATGTCTTGGATATTATAAATAGTGCTGCTATAAACATAGGGTTTCATGTATCTTTTTGAATTATAGTTTTGTCTGGATATATGTACACAAGTGGGATTGCTAGATCATATGGCAACTCTCTTTATAGTATTTTTGAGGAATCTACATACGTTTTTCATAGTGGTTGTACCTACTTACATGGCCACCAACAGTGTAGAAGGGTTCCTTTTTTCTCCATACCCCTCCAGCATTTGTTAATTGTAGATTTTTTTTAATGATGGCCATTCTGATCAGTGTGAAGTGATACCTCATTGTAATTTGGATTTACATTTCTCTAATCATTAGTGATGATGAGCATCTTTTCATGTGCCTATTGGCTATACTTATTGCTGTGCCAAAGCTTATAAGTTTGATTAGTTCCTGTTTCTTTTTTGTTTTTACAGTAAGCCCCCTACATATGAACAAGTTCTGTTCCAAGAGTGCGTTTTTAAGTCCAATTTGTTTGTAAGTCCAACAAAGTTAGCCTAGGTTCCCAACTTACACAGTTGGTTATATGGTATTGTACCTTAATAGGTTTATAATGCTTTCCATGCAAGCAATACATAAAAAACAAACACAAAAACAAAGAAAACATGTTTAATCTGACAGTACAGTAACTTGAAAAGTACAGTAATACAGTACAACAGCTGGGATGCTCGGGCTGGCATTGAGAGAAGAGGCGAGAAGAGTTTTGACTGGAGGAGGCAGAGGAGGTGGGAGAAGGTAAAGGTGAAGGATTATCAGCAGTAGGAGACAGAGGGCAAGCTGCCATTTCACTCACGCCTGACGTTGATGGCACAGGTTCTGGTTCCTTGCTGGATTTAATTCTATCTACCCTCTTGAAAAAATGATCCATTGATGTCTGGGTAGTAGTTCCTTTTTTCTCATCATAGGTGACAAGGTAGCACTGGATTGCATTCTGAATGGCTGCCACCTTTGGGTACCATTCTAGATTCGGGTCCTGTGCCTCAAAAACTAACACTGCTTCCTCAAATAAAGAAGATTCCGTTGCCGTTTTCTGTGTCTTAAATCTCTTCAGTTCTTCTGTTACCTCTTCTTCCTCCTGTCCCTCTTCATCCTTTCTCTGGGCCTCCAATTCCATCAGCAAGCTCCTCATGTTGCACAGCACAAGGAGTTCAATGAAATCGTCCTCTTGCAGATCTACCTCCAGCTTCTCACTGAGGGTCAGTACGTTGTTGAAGATCTCTTCAGACTTCTGATCTACCTTTTCAAATCCACAAAAATCATGAACAAATTGTGGGCAAAGAGTCTTCCAAACCCCATTCATGATGACCACCATACCCTCACACCGTGCGAAGTCGTGTTTTTTATGGTCTTGTAGATGTTATAGTCCTTCCAAAATTGTCCCTAGGTTGTTCCTGATTTGTCACTTACCTTTACTGCCTGACAAAAAGTGTGACATAAATAATATTTTTTGAAAGTCGCTATAACTCCCTGGTCCATATGTTGGATGAGCAACATAGTATTTGGTGACAGATGCACTACTTTGACATTGAGATGAAAGTTATCCATGAATGGGGGGTGGCCCAGAGCATTGTCGAGCAGCAAAAGAATGTTTTCCTGGAACGTCCTTCTCCAAGCAATATTCCTCTATATCTGGGATAAAGTGTTGGCAAATCCAGTCCTGGAACGTGGCCTGTGCAATCCAGGATTTGGGGTTACGCTTCCACACAACAGGAAGAGAGCCCTTGGCTATGTTTTTAAGGGTTCTTGTTTCTCTAAATGATAAACTAAGAGAGGCTTCAGCTTCAATTCCCCAGAAGCATTGCCACCAAACAACAGTTAGCCTATCCTTTGCTGCTTTACAGCCCGGCATCAGCTTTCCCTCCTTACTGATGTAATTTCGGTCCGGCATCCTCTTCCAGTACAGTTGTGTCTCATCCACATTAAAATACTCGTTGGGCAAATACACACCATCATCAATAATTTCTCAAAGTGTTTCCAGAAGTTTCTGGACAGCTACCCTATCTGCACTTGCTGCCTCTCCACTTACTTTTACATTGTGAAATTTGGCTCTAGCCTTGAACCGATGAAACCAGCCATGGCTGGCATTAAAAATGTGCCCTCTGATTCTTTGCCGTGTTTCTTCTTCAAGTCTTCATAAGGGCTTTTAGCTTTCTCTTAAATCAGCATTAAGCTTAGCAGGACTCACTGATGATGTTGATCCTGCATCTGCACACTGAGAAGTTTCTCCATCTCCTCCATCACTTTTCCATGCTTCTTCGATATTTTGTCAACATCATCGGCACAGCAGACTTCACATGTTCCATGATCTTGTCCTTGTTCTTTAGTTTCGTGCCAATGATTGAATGATTCATCTTATAAGAATGAGCGATGTCTAACATCTTTTTGCCTCACTCCACTCTCTCAATTATTTTCACTTTTGTTTCCATCATTATCGCTTGGTGCTTCTTAACAGTACCAGCTACATCACCGCTGCTTTTACGCTTGCTTCCAGACATCTTGGGCTTGAAATAAAGGTACTGTACTACTGTACTCTGTACAGTACTGTACAGTACACAAAAGCACAACCACTTATAGAGGATGCACGCACGTGACAATGTATGCCAGACATGTGAACTAACTTACATGATTGTACATGAGAATGGACGTTTGCATCTTTGAAAGTTTGCAACTTGAAGGTGACTTACTGTATTTGTACTGCCTAGGGAGAACTACCTAGGAAAACTGTGGTATGATTTATGTCAGAGAATGTTTTGCTTATGTTCTCTTCTAGGAGTTTTAAGGTATCCTATCTTATATTTAAGCATATAAGCCCTTTTGAGTTTATTTTTGTGTATGGTGTGAGGGTATATTCTGACTTCACTGATTTGCATGCGGCTGTCCAACTTTCAAAACACCACTTGCTGAAGAGACTATCTTTCCCCATTGTATATTCTTGTCTCCTTTGTCGAAGGTTAATTGACCATAGGTGTGTGGGTTTATTTCTGGGCTCTCCATTCCATTCTGTTGATCCATGTATCTCTTTCTGTACCAATACCAAGCGGTTTTGATTACTGTAAGTTTGTAGTATTGTGTGAAGTTTAGGAGGGTTATGCCTCCTGCTTTGTTCTGTTTCGTCAGGATTGTGTTGACAGTGCTGACTTTTTATGGTTCCAGAAACATTTTAGGATTATTTGTTCAAGTTCTGGGAAAAATGTCATGGGTAATTTGATAGGGATCACATTAAATCTGTAGATTGTTTTGGGTAGTATGGTCATTTTAACACTATTAATTCTTCCCATCCAAGTGGGTGGGATATCTTTCCATTTCTTTGAATCGTCTTCAGTTTCCTTTACTAATGTTTTGTAGTTCTCAGCATATAAGTCTTTCACCTCCTTGGTGAGGTTTATTCCTAAGTATTTCTTTTTGATGCCATTTAAAAAAGGATTTCTTGTTTACATTCTCTTTCTGATATCTCAATGTTAGTGGAAAGAAATGCAACCAGGGACTTCCCAGGTGGATCCGTGGCTGAGAATCCGCCTGCCAATACAGGGGACACGGGTTTGAGCCCTGGTGCAGGAAGATCTCACATGCCGTGGAGCAACTAAACCTGTGTGCCACAACTACTTAGCCTGCACTCTAGAGCCCGTAAGCCACAACTACTAAGCCCGTGTGCCACAACTACTTAAGGCTGAGTGCCTAGAGCCCATGCTCCACAACAAGAGAAGCCACTGCAATGAGAAGCTTGGCAACCACAACGAAGACTAGCCCCCACTGGCCACAACTAGAGAAAGCCTGTGCATAGCAAGGAAAACCCAATGCAGCCAAAATAAATTTAAAAAAAAATGCAACCAATTTTTGTATGTTCATCTTTTATCCTGCTACTTTGCTGAATTTGTTTATCAGTTCTTTTAGTTTTTGTGTGGAATTTTTAGGGTTTCCTTTATATATATTATCATGTCATCTGCATATAATGACAACTTTCCCTCTTCCCTTCCAATTTGGTTAGAGTTTATTTCTTTTTCTTGTCTGATTGTTGTGGCTAGGATTTCCAATACTATGTTGAAGAGAAGAGAAGAGAGTGGGCATCCTTGTCTTGTTTCAGATTTTAGCGGGAAGGCTTTCAGCTTATGAACATTGAGTATTATATTGGCTTTGGGTTTGTCATAAATAGCTTTTATTATGTTGAGATATGTTTCCTCTATACCCACTTTGGGTAAGCGTTTTTATCATGAATCGATGTTGATATTTTTCAAATGCTTTTTTGGCATCTATTGAGATGCTTATTTGTTTTATGTTTTTCCTTTGTTGATGGGGTGTATCACGTTTATTGATTTGCATATGTTCAAACAACTTTGTGACACTGGGGTGAATCAAATTTGGTCATGGTGTATGATCCTCCAATGTGTCGTGGGATTCGGTTTCCTAATCTTCAGTTGAGAATTGTTGCATCTATATTTATTGTTAGTAAAGTGGTTGGAATGGTGAACCCGAGGACCAGGAGATGAAAACTGAGGTGCGTTTTAGAAACCTTTCCCATTGATACGGTGTACCATCCTCTGGGTTTCCTATGCATGTTTTAGCTGTAGGAAGATTCCGTTGAACCTGGAGATTGGGACCCATGGAATGGGTAGCACGCAGTGTTACTTTAAAGGGTCTGCATTTGCTCACCCAACCTCACCAATCCTCTCGGCCCCAAGAGTGTCCAGCCTTATGTCTCTTCCAGCTGTGGGTCTAGATGTGGTCATCAGGGTTGCATCAGAGGCCCTAATGAATTTTGTAAGAATTTCTCTCTCTTTCACTATCTTTGTGTTTTTTTGTAATTTATATTTATAATAGGGTTTAGCTGATTTTCAATGCTGTGTTTATGCCACTTTACACCCACTTGATTCACTTACAGAGAGATACCAGTAAATACTTTTTAAGATTTTTACTACACAGATATATTCTTCTGCAGGGAATAGGGTGTGTTGAGTCCAGTTCACTGAGCAATGAGTAGATCTTGTGTATTACATATTTGGTTTATGGAACGTTATCTGTGCTAATTTCAACCTCTTGTTTTCTGCATCACCCCACCTCACCTTTCCCCTTAAGCAGACATAAGTGTGTTTTCTAAATGTATGACTCTTTCTGTTTTGTAATTTGGTTCATGTAATACGATTTTTAAATTCTCTCTAGCAGTGATATCTTATGATCTGTTTCTTTACTTGGGTGACTTATTTCTGTTAGAATCATCATACCCAAATCACTCATTATGCTGCTACTAGCCTTATGACATTGATTCCATGGCTGAGTGATATTCCTTTGTACATAAGTACCACAACTTGTTTATCCATTTTGCTCTTTCCTGGGATAGTTAAGGTGTACCCGAGTCAAGGTTCTTGTAAACAGAGCAGCCCTAGATTTTGGGGTGCCTGTGCCCTGTCGATTTTTGGTTTTCCCAAGATATACGCCCATGAGTGGAAGTGCCCTATGCTCTGTAGCTCTGTTTTTTAGATGTTTTTGGAAACACCATACACTTCTCCAGAGTGCTGGTTGGCAATTTACATCCCGCCCATCAGCGTAACAAGGCTCCCTTTTCTCCATGGCGTGTCCTGCATTTCTGGTTTTTACACTTTTTCAGGATGGCCCTTTTGACCCATGAGAAGTGAGAGTTCATTGTAGTGCTGATTTGCATTGGCTGCTTGTTTCATTGGCCAAAAACGACGTATGCGGTTTTTCCTGAATATATTCAGGGAAAAACGTATAGGCCCTTTTTGGCCAACTGCATCATTGTCGAAGTTCTGCTGCTTTTCAGGTGCTTTAAATGCGACTCCAATCTACCTCTTGGAAACTGTTTCCTGCAATTCTGCCTTGCTTTCAAATCCTCTTCGTTGCCTAAACTCCATATATTTTTGGATTATAGTTATCATTTATGACCCTGCAGGTTTGTGAATTGCAGTGCCCCTGAGCTCCATTTTTCAACTAGCCATTTTGGGACCTTGCTGCAAAACCGCAGGATTGTTTCAGACACTATCCTGGTTCGGGGGGGCAGGCTGAGCCTCTGGTTAATTCTTCTTCCTGATTGGAAATTAGAGTGACATGTGCCTGTCCAAAGACATAGAGCTGGTCTCTCATTGGTTCCCCCTCTTCCCGTTCATGCTCTGGACAAATTGCAAAGTGTCTGAAAGAGGAGGTTAAAGGTGTTGATTCTCCAAGTTGGGAGATTGTTAGTAAAGCGATTAGAATGGCGAACCCGAGCACCAGGAGATGAAAACTGAGGTGCGTTTTAGAAACCTTTTCCGATCATACGGTGTACCATCCTCTGGGATCCCAT
The DNA here is from genome assembly GCF_002837175.3 of Physeter macrocephalus. NCBI lineage: Eukaryota > Metazoa > Chordata > Mammalia > Artiodactyla > Physeteridae > Physeter > Physeter macrocephalus. The sequence goes on from NC_041224.1 coordinate 44,740,701, forward strand.
GCATGTTTTAGCTATAGGAAGATTCCGTTGAACCTGGAGATTGGGACCCATGGAATGGGTAGCACGCAGGATTACTTTAAAGGGTCTGCATTTGCTCACCCAACCTCACCAATCCTTTCTGTCCCAAGAGTGTCCAGCCTTATGTCTCATCCAGCTGTGGATCTAGATGTGGCAGTCCAAGTTGCATCACAGCCCCTGAACGACTTTTGTAAGAATTTGTCTCTTGCACTTTTTTTTTTGTAGTTTATTTTTATAATGGGGTTTAGCTGATTTTCAATGCTGTGTTTGTGCCTCTTTACACCCACTTGTTTCACTTACAGAGAGATATCAGTAAATACTTTTTACGATTCTTAGTAGTCAGATATATTCTTCTGTGGTGAATAGGGTGTGTTGAATCCAGTTCATTGAGCAATGAGTAGGTCTTGTCTAGTACATAGTTGGGTTATGGAATGGTATCTGTGTTAATTTCAAACTTTTGTTTTCTGCATCGCCCCACCTCACCTTTCCCCTTAAGCAGCCATAAGTGTGTTTTGTAAATGTGTGACTCTGTTCTGTTTGTAATTCAGTTCATGGGTAGCGATTTTTAGATTCCCCCTATAGGTGAAATCTTATGATAAGTTTCTGTTTCTGTGTGACTTATTTCACTTAGAATCATCGTTCCTAAATCCACTCAATATTCTGCTACTAGCCTTATGACAATGATTTCATGGCTGAGTGATATTCCATTGTACTTAAATACCACAAGTTCTTTATTAATTTTTTTCTTTCCTGGCATATTTAAGGTGTACCCAAGTCGAGGTTCTTGTAAACAGAGCGGCACTAAACTTTGGGGTTGACTGTGTCCTGTCGATTTTTGGTTTTCCCAAGATATTCGCATTTGAGTGGAAGTGCAGTTTGCTCTGTAGCTCTGTTTTTTAGATGTTTTAGGAATTGCCATACACTTCTTCATAGTGGCCCTTGGCAATTTACATCCCCCCCATCAGCATAACAAGGCTCCCTTTTCTCCATGGCCTGTCCTGCTTTTGTAGTTTTTACACTTTTCCAGGACGGCCCTTTTGACGAATGTGAAGTTACACTTCTTTGTAGTGCTGATTTGCATTGCTTGATTGTTTGTTTGGCCAAAAAGGGCTTATGCGTTTTTCCTGAATATATTCAGGAAAAACGCATAAGCCCTTTTTGGCCAACTGCATCTTTGGGGAAGTTCTGCGGCTTTTCATGTGCTTTAAACGTGAGTCCAATCTACCTCTTGAAAACTGTTTCCTGCAGTTCTGCCTTGCTTTCAAATCCTTTCCGTTTCCTTACCTCAATATATTTTTGGACGATAGTTATCATTTCTAACCCTGCAGGGTTGTGAATTGAAGTGCCCCTGAGCTTCATTTTTCAACTCGGTTTTCAGGGAACTGGCCACAACACCGCAGGATTGCTTCAGGCCGTATTCTGGTTCCAGTGGTCAGGCTGAGCCTTTGGTTAATTCTTCTTCCTGATTGGAAATTAGAGTGACATGTGCCTGTCCAAACACCTAGAGTTAGTCTCTCATTGTTTCGCCCTCTTCCAGTTCGTCCTCCGGACAGATTGCAAACTGTACGAAATAGGAGGTTAAAGGTGCTGATTCTCCAAGTGGGGAGCTTGCTAGTAAAGAGGTTGGAGTGGTGAACCTGACTACCAGGAGGTGAGCAGATGATGTGTCTTTTCCAAACTCTTCCCGTTCAAACGGTGTACCATCTTTTGGGTGTCACAGGCATGTTTTAGCTGCAGGAAGAGTCCCGTGCATGTAAGGAGAACCCCAGGGATTTTTCCAAATCAGTGTTTCCCTGAACTCCAAACTGGGAAATTTTTAAGCTACGGGTACATGTATGTTCATTAAGGGCCTTGGGCAGTAGGCAGAGTCTGAGCTTTACATGACTGAAGTCTTCAGGGTCAGAAGCTCTCACCGTCATCCTCCTTTAGGTTACATTTTATCTGCCTTTGATAGATGATGTAGATACAGATATCTATTCTTTTTCAGATCATTTCCCCTTATATGTTATTACAAAATATTGAGTGTAGTTCCCTGTGCTATACAGTAGTTCCTTGTTGATGATCTATTTTATACCTAGCAGTGTGTATGTGTTAATCCCAAACTCTTAATTTATCCCTCCTCTCACGTTTCCCCTTTGGTAATAAGTTATAAGGTTTTATACTTCTCAGAAATGAGGGAGCTGAAAGAGAGGTATCATTTTTAATGGAAAAGCATTCAAAACATGGTTGATGCTTCAGCCACGATTATTAGATGTACATCCTTGGAAAGAAATCCCTTCATTTCTCTAATGTTGACCTGAAAAATAAGACAAACCCCTCCACTGAACTTGCTTATAATAAAGTGATGGAAATATCAAATGGAATTGTTAGAAACATGTTATTTTACACAAGCTTTATACACTGCTCTATGTTAATTACAGTTTGGCTCACACATCTGTTCATTGAAGTTACAATGTTCTCAATTTCTGTTACTGATCCTGCAGAATGGGCACCAACAAGGGTCCCCCTGCACAGTGTCATTGAAGTCAACAGATTGAGACTGAGTTTGGTTCAGAAGCAAAGGAAAACTTTATTTTATTTTTATTTTTTGTGTGTGTGGTACGCGGGCCTCTCACAGCTGTGGCCTCTCCCGTTGCGGATCACAGGCTCCGGACGCGCAGGCCCAACGGCCATGGCTCACGGGCCCAGCCTCTCCGCGGCATGCGGGATCCTCCCAGACCGGGGCACGAACCCGCGTCCCCTGCATCAGCAGGGGGACTCCCAACCACTGCGCCACCAGGGAAGCCCGAAAACTTTATATTTTGAACAGAGAACGGAGAGGTGAGAGCGTGTGCTCCCCCGCGGGCTGTGGGCCGGGCTGCTGTGTAGAGATCCCGGCAGCGTCAGCGGGACGGAAGGGGCAGAGCTCTCGAGGGCTGGGATGGCTGGAGCTCAGGCTCTATGTTGCGGAGTCTGCACGGGGCCCTGTGAGCTGAGGTGTCGGCTCAGCCATTTTGCACTAGGAAATCTGGTCTGAAGTGCCAGGTGTGAGGCTTCTGCCTGCGGAACTCTAAGAGCAATTGAAATTAGACAAAGCACAAAGGAAAAAAAGGTTAGACTTTATTTTATTGCCCAGATTCTATTTTTATCTCCTAGGCATTTTTAATGGGCTCTGCCAGTGACAAATCCCTCCTCTGCCTTTTGTCCCATTCCTCATTGTTGGGGCGCTGAGGGTGCAGACCCCGCTTCTGTAACTGCTTCGTGCTGAGTTGGGAGTCCTCACAGCTGGGGGGAGGGGCAGAACTTCTCCCCAGCAGCCTCCAGGTGAGGTTGCCTCCTGCCTCACTGCTCGTCTGCCTGAGAACAAACATTTGAAGTTTTATAGATTCTAATGACTTTTAAGGGTCCAGGAAAGAGATGCGCAGAGACGCTAGGGTGGCCGGTCTTACCCTGGTCCCGCATTTGTTCGGCCACCTTAGGCTGACAGTTTCTGCCAGGCAAGACACTCTGACTAGTAGTCTGCGCTTTCTTCAATTAGGCCACTGAATTAACTTAAAAACAGCACCAGGTGTCAGAGCCCTGCCTGCTCAACTCCCAGAGAGTCCAGGGCCGGTGGTGATCCAGGACCATGACGGCCTCTGAGTCAACGGACTTTTCAAGTAGCTAGGAGTCCAGCCGGTCTCATTGGCCTATGTCACCGCGGTGCCTGTTGGCTTTTCTATGGTGACAGCGTTATATATGCTTTCCCCGCCAAGCTTATTATCTCCCCTTTGGGTGCAGTAATTCCTGCAACCAGTAGTCTTCTCTTTTGGGGCACGCTCTTGTTGTTTTCTGAGAGACGCTCCAGGTCAAGTGATGGTCACACGAGTCGTCATGGGGGCCCGTTGCCCCAGGTTGTCTCACTGGAGGTTGTAGCTTGAGGGTCTCCTCACTCGAGGTCAGTGTGTCCACGGAGTGATCCCTGCAGCTTCTGGGCAAGGTGGGTGGTTAGGATCACCAAGTGGGGTTCTTTTCCCTTAGGAGGGAGCCGGCCTTGCGAGCTGCTGATTTACAGGGTTTTAGATACCCCCAGTATCCTGGCTGGATGGGGCGGTGGGCCCAGCCCTTGGTTACTGTAGGTTCTCCTACCTAGAGGGCATTCTTGAGTTGTTCCATTTCAAGTGGTCCCAGTTTTTGCACTAATACTCCAAGGGCGATTCACCTTCTACTGGGAAGGTAAAGGTCAAAGAGTTTAGCTAAATTTGGGAGGTTCAGGGCAAGGGCCTGAATTGACTGCTCTTTCCATTCTTGAAAGGCAGCTTCTGGATTCTATGCAAAAGGATCATCATCTTTTCCTTTCAATGTTTCATATAGAGGCCCAGCTATTAGACTGTAGTTAGGGATCCAGATGCAGCAAACCCTGGCCTCCCCAGGAACCCTTAAGCTGTCTTCTTGTTTTAGGAAGCGTAAGGCTGCAAATGGCTTCTTCCCTTTCCTGGGATGGACTTCTCTGACCTTCTGTGAGAATGAAGCCTAGGCAAGTCAGCTTAGTCTGTGATATTTGAGCCTTTTTTGGACAACTTCTATCCTTTATTGCCTGGGTAGTTCAGAGACCTCCTTAGTAGGGCTGGTGATCAGAATGTCGTCTGCATATTGAAGGAGGGTTCACTTCTCCAGAGGTAGATCTTTTAGGTCTTTAGCTAAAGTTTCCCGAAAGATGGTGGGGGAATTTTTGAACCCGTGGGGCAGTACGGCCCAGCAGTATTCTTTTTGTTGTATGTTGAGTCCTGCCAGTCAAAAGCTAAACTTTCTTGTGACTCTGGGACTAATGGAATACAGAAGAAGGCATCTTTTAAGTCTAATTCAGAATACCAGGTGCTGGTGGTTAGTAGAATGACGAGCAGTGTGTAGGAATTAGGATCTACTGGATGTATATCCTCGGTGGCTTCACTGACTGTCCTGACATCCTTTACCAGGTACCCAACAGCCCACGGGGCTCTCGTGGTCAGGCCCCTCCCAGGATATGGAGCTCACCTGGGCAGGTATCCCAGCAGGGCTGGGCTTACAGGAACCGTGCACATAACCCTCATTGCAGAGCACCCCCAGCTCACCTGTTGGTCAGAGCTGACCCAGAGCACCTCAGAGCAGGACTTGAACTAGCAAACAGCAGCTCCAAACAGCCCCTGGTGCAGCTGGGGCACCAGGCCTCTGTCTCCACCCACCACCCCTCCTCTCCCTGACTCCTGGCTTCTTATTAGGAGAAGGTCTTGAAGTTGTCTCCCACTCATGGACCAGATAAAATGATTAGAAAACAAACTAGAGCTGCAGTCCCTTGCCTATCCTGACCCTCAGGACACCACACCTGTTCCTTGGACCTGGCCAGTGCAGCAGGGCCCATTTTCTGCAACTCTGCACCCCTGATGGGCAAGGATTGGCTGACCTGGGCAGCCTGACCCGGCCGGCCAGCCCTCCCCAGGTGTGTCTGGGCTGAGGTCAATATAAACACCCCTCCAGGCAGCAAGAGCCCCTGCAGCTGTGCCTGACGCCATATTCTCTGCCCTGTCAGCAGTCTCAGGGCTGGGCTGGTGGGAGGGAGTGAGGGGCCACGGTTCTGTGCATGGCCCAGTGTGAGTGGGGCTCTGCTGGACTTTCTGCAGGAGTTCGCAGGCTGCTCCCTGCTAAGGAAGACGATGTGTCACCCATGCCTGCCGTTGGAATTTCTCCCCGGGCAGAGGTGAGGAAGCAAGAAAAAAAGCAGTGGGGGCCAGGACAGGAGGGGTACCTCAGGCAGGGAAATGGAAAGCTTCCAGAAGAGCGCCTGGGGCCACAACCATCCTGGCTGGCCTGCAGGCACCAACTCGCCTGCTTGCTGTCACTAGTGTGGCTCCAAGCCCCTTCCTCTAGGTGTTAGTCTTTGTACATATTCAGGTGTTTTACCTGGGAAATGGATTAGAGACCTAAATGTAACATCGGACAGTATAAAACTGTTAGAGGAAAAGTTCAGCAGCAGCTGGCCTGGGGGTCAGCTCGCGTTAACTCAGAGACGCCTCCTCACGGTCCCCCAGCTTTGCAGTGAGGACGCTCCTTGCGGGGGGCCTGCCGGCTGCATGGGAGATGATTCCCCACCTCTGATCAACTTCAGAATTGTTTACCACTGGAGCAAGTGCCCTGGTAGGGTTTTCCTCTGTATGACTGGTGGGTTGTTTTTTTTTTTTCTTTTTTTCATTTTTTGGTTCAAGGTAAGTTTTATTCCTTTTTTTTGTATTTATAGATGTAAGCATAGAAATAATTCATTCATATAAATACGTCTATGGGAAGGGAAGAACTTTTTCTTTATTGTTTTTTAATTTTTAATTTTATTTTTTTATACAGCAGGTTCTTATTAGTTATCTATTTTATACATATTAGTGTGTATATGTCAATCCCAGTCTCCCAATCATCCCACACCCCCAGCCACTTTCCCCCTTGGTGTCCATATGTTTGTTCTCCACATCTGTGTCTCTATTTCTGCCCTGCAAACCGGTTCATCTGTACCATTTTTCTTGATTCCACATAAATGTGTTAATATACGATAATTGTTTTTCTCTTCCTGAATTACTTCACTCTGTATGACAGTCTCTATATACATACATGTTTCTACAAATGACCCAATTTTTCTCCTTTTTATGGATGAGTAATATTCCATTTGTATATGTGTACCACATCTTCTTTATCCATTCATCTGCCTATGGGCATTTAGGTTGCTTCCATGACCTGGCTATTGTGAATAATGCTGCAATGAACATTGCGGTGAATGTGTCTTTTTGAATTATGGTGTTCTCTGGGTATATGAGGGATTGCTGGGTCATATGGTAATTCTATTTTTAGTTTTTTAAGGAACCTCCATACTGTTCTCCATAGTGACTGTATCAACTTACATTCCCACCAACAGTGCAAGAGGGTTCCCTTTTCTCCACACCCTCTCCAGCATTT